>NW_006399801.1:3431573-3437502 GCF_000299155.1 Elephantulus edwardii | reverse complement strand
GCTTAAGGATGCTATGGGCAGATTATTGAATGATTCAAAAAACATTAAAAGCAGATGGAAGGAGTATACAGAGTCATTGTGCCAAAGAGAATTGGCTGACAAAGAAGAGTTTCAAGAAACAACATATGATCAAGAGACAATGGTGATGAAGGAGGAAGTGCAGCCTGCTCCGAAGGACTTGGCAAAAAAAATAAAGCCCCAGGAATTGATGGAATACTAATTGATGTATTTCAACAAACAGATGCTGCCATGCATATGCTCACCAACTTTTGCCAAGAAATCTGGAAGACAAGTAATTGGCCAACTGACTGATAGAGGTCCATATTTACTCCCATTCCAAAAAAGGTGACCTGGCAGAGTGTGGAAATTGTCAAACAATATCATTAATAACACACACAAGCAAAATCCTGCTGAAGATTATTCAGAAAAGACTTGAACAATACATTGACATAGAACTACCAGAAATACAGTCTGTGTTTAGAAGAGGTTTTGGCACTTGGGACATTATTGCCAATGTCTGATGGATCTTGGCAGAAACAGAGTATCAGAAGAATGCCTGTGTTTTATTGATTATGCAAAGGCATTTGACTGTGTGGATCACAATAAATTGTGGCTAACCTTTATGTGTTAAAATGGGAATCTCAGAACACTTGATCGTGCTTATACATAAAAAAACAGGACTTTATGAAGTGAAGTGTGACATCAAGATTGGAGGAAGTCTCATTCACAACCTACGATATACAGATAGATGATCAACCTTGCTTGCTGAAACTGAAGAAGACCTGAAGAGACTGTAGTCTTAAATATGGATTTTGAAGCTCCGCCTCACTTACTTTGGGCATGTGGTCAGGAGAGATCAGTCCTTGGAGAAGGAAATCATGCTCGGAAGAATGGACGGACAGCTCAGGAGAGAGAGACCCGGATGAGATGAATTGATACAATATCTGGGGCAATGGTAGTTGGTGTGTCAGAATTAGTGAGACTGTCCCAGGACAGGGAAGGGTTCAGAGCTGCCAATTCAATGGCACATAACAATAACATACTTTGACAGGTTTGGAATGGGAATAAATATGGATCTCTTCCAGTCAGTTGACCAAGCAGTTGTCCTCCAGTTTTCTTGGCACAACCTGGTGAACACCTCCAGGGCATCATCTGTTTGTTGAAATACGTCAATTAGTATTCCATCAATTCCTGGGGCTTTATTTTTTGCCATGTCCTTCAGAGCCGCCTGAACTTACTCCTTCACTGCCATTGCCTCTTGATCATATGCTGTTTCTTGAAATTCTTCTGTGTCATCCATTTATTTTTGGTACAGTGACTGTATATTTTCCCCATCATCTTTTAATACTTTCTGGATCACTCAATATTCTATCCGTAGCAGCCGTAAATATGGTGACTTAAGGTTTGAATTTATTCTTTAGTTCTTTCAGCTTAAGAAATGCCATGTGAGTATGGCCCTTTTGATTTTCTGAATCCAGTTCTTTGCATATTTTATTGTAATATTTTGCTTTATCTTCCCATGCTGCTCTTTGAAATCTTCTATTCAGCTCCTTAACTTCTTGCTTTCTTCCCTTTGCTTTGGCTTCTCAAGGCTCTATTCAATAGAAGAGTGCATTATTCAGAGTCAATTCTGACATCCATTTTGGTCTTGTCTTCTCTGTTTGTAATGACCTTTTACATTCTTCATGGATGATATTCTTGATATCCTCTCACAGTTCATCTCGTCTTTGTTCATTAGTGTTTAAGGCCTCAAATCTGTTCCTAATTTGGTATTTAAATTCAGGTGAGATAGACTCAAGGTTGAATTTTGATTCCTGTGGATTTGATTTGACCTTCCTTAGCTTTAATTTGAACTTGCATATAAGTAGTTTATGGTATGTTCTGCAATCAACACCAGGCCCAGTTTTCACTCCTGATATTGAACTCTCCAACGATTCTTTCCACATATGTAATCAATCTGATTTCTGTGCATACAATCAGGTGAAGTCCATTTGAATAGTCTGCGTTTATGTTTCAAATAAAAGGTATTTGCTATGAGTAAGCCATTCATTGTGCAGAATTCTATCATTCTATATCTAGCCTCATTTCAAGTCCATGTTTTCCAACTACTGAACCTTCTTTCTGGTTCCTAACTTTTGCATTTCAGTCACCCATTATTATTGATTTTTTTTTAAAAGACTCCTTGAATAGTGTAAATAGTTAAGTTTAACTGGAAGGTTGGTGGTTCAAATTCTTGGAAGTAAGATCTAGTGGCATTCTTCTGAAAAGGGTACAGCCACTGAAAACCCTATGGAACATCCTTCTACTCTGAAACATATGGGATCAGGAACTGGTCAGATCTTTAAGGAATTGGATCTAACAAAGTGACCTTGAATCTAGACATTTGGCATAGGAAAAGTAGGTGCTTTTTGTAGCACTTATTTGAAGTTCTCACAAATCTAGTCCTGCTGAAAAAGAAATTACATGAAAATGATAAAGGAACCCTTGTACACTACTAAAACATTAAAAAAATTATTTTATAATGATTTTCTTACCAAGTTTATGTACACAGTGTTTCACACTATCCTTAATTCACATTGTATTTCATATACAATCATTCCAATTCATTATATTTTTAAATTCATTATTAATTTCAATGAAAATTTACAGAGACTTTGGATTTCCATTCATTCATTGTTGCACTTTTCTCCCCTCCCAGCCCTCCCCCACCCCAGTACACTACCCTCTTGGAAAAGTAAAAGAAAAATTCTTTCATTGTTTTACAGTCCCTCCCCCCAAGTCCACTCTACTGTGCAGCCTTTGCTCTGGACTCCAGTTATGACAAAAATACCTAATCACATATCCCTTTTAAACAGTTTCTCCCTCATCTGTTTCAATGAAGTATACATTATTAAACCCATCTTTCTCAGTCTCCCCCCAACCCTGATGTCAGTTCGGTTTTACACAGTGGCACCATGCAGTATTTGTAATTTTGTGACAGATACTTCACTCAGCATCATGTCCTCCAGGGTCACCCATTTTGCATAATATTGTACGAGTTCCTTGTTTTTCAATGCAGTGTAATATTCCATTGTGCGAATATACCACAGCTCCTCTACCCATTCATTTGTTGATGGGCACTTAGGTTGTTTCCAACTCCTTGCTATTGTGAACAAAGCTGCAATAAACATGGGTGTGCATATATCTGCTTGGATGTCAGTTACGGTCTCTTTGGGATATATTCCCAGTAGTGGAATTGCTGGGTCAAATGGTATCTTTATTTGCAACTTTTTGAGAAAACACCACACCACCTTCCACAGTGGTTGCACCATTTTACACTTCTACGAACAGTGAAAAAGGGTTCCAATTTCACAATCTCACTAGCATTTGTTGCTTGCTGTTCTGTTAAATTTTTTGCAATTCTTATTGGGGTGAGATGATATAGTTGTTTTGATCCCATTCATTATACTTCATAAAGTCAGTCACCATTGAACTATGTCCACTGGATCTTTCCCATGTCCTTTACCTTCCTCCCTCCACCCACCAAATTATGCGACCCTATGATTTTCCCCATGCCCATCCTTTTCCTTCTGTTCCTACTCTCCCCTCCTTGGATCCTTATACATGTTTTATTCTCTTTCTCCACTCCCTCCTAATTTATGTAGTAATTTTCGATATTATTGCTCCTGTGACACAATTTCTCAGTTCATTCAATTGTGGTTGGACATGTTCTTGTAATTGTGAATAATGTTGCTATGAACATTGATGTATTCATCTCCATTTGTGTTTCAGTTCTGATGTCCTTGGTGAATATTTCTAGGTCATATGGAATTTCTATGTTCAGCTTTATGAGGAAATGCCAAACTGCTTTCCAAAGTGGTTGTATCATTTTACAATTGCATCAAAAGAGTATGAGAGTTCTTATCTCTTCATATCCTCTCCAACATATATTGGTGAGATATGAACTCTTTTACATTGTTGGTGGGATTATACAATGGTACAACCACTCTGGAAGGCAGTTGAACAGTTCCTTAAAAAGCTGAACACAGAAATTCCATATGACCCAGCTATTCTATTGCTTGTAATATACCCAAAGAAAATGAGAACTGAGGCTTAAATGGAAACTTGTACACCAATGTTCATAGTGGTATTATTCACCATCTCAAGAACATGGAAACAGCTCAGCTGTCCAACCACAAATGAATGGATTGAGAAGTTTTAATACATTTATGCAATGAAATACTACACAGCACATAGGAGCAATCATTTTGTAATTTACCACCTAACTTGGGAGGGACTGGAGAGCTTTATGCTGAGTGAACTAATTCAGTCCCACAAGGACAAATACTGTATAAAACCATTATTATAGAATGAGTATGAGGATCCAAGGCAGGAGGGAGGGTGGAAATTGAGAGGTGAGGATGGGGGAGTAGAGTGTTAATCATAGGGTTGCATCATTTGGTGGGTGGGTGGAGTGAAAGAAATGGGAAAGGATCATTTGTGAAAAACAATGTATTCAAACTTTGTAAATAAATAAAAATAAGATAAAATAAAATTAAAAAAATCCTAGCCTTTAGCCTTTAAGGTGAAACGTGGTTTCACCTTTTCCACTACAGACCTACTTATTTTCTTGGTAGTCCATGGTACGTTCAAGACTCTTCAGCACCACAACTCAAAGGCATCAATTCTTCTGTCATCCTTAGTCATTGTGCAGCACATAGGTAATATTAAAATTCCAATAAAATAATAATTCTGTTGTTATTTTATAATGAAGACATTTGAATGTATTGCTTTCCTTGTTTTAAAGAAAATGATAGATACGGTATAGGTATATCTATAGTAAAGATTTCATTTATATAAATGTAAACAAGGCATTCTTTAAATCAGTATAGTAATTGTATTTCTCCACTCTTGAACAGATTAGGAAGAAACAACAAGAAGTAGTAGGTTTTTTGGAAGCTAATAAAATCGACTTTAAGGAATTAGACATTGCTGGAGATGAAGATAATAGGAAGTGGATGAGAGAGAATGTGCCTGGAGAGAAAAAACCTCAAAACGGGATTCCTTTGCCACCACAGATCTTCAATGAAGAGCAATATTGTGGAGTGAGTATTTAGT
This sequence comes from Elephantulus edwardii, assembly GCF_000299155.1. NCBI lineage: Eukaryota > Metazoa > Chordata > Mammalia > Macroscelidea > Macroscelididae > Elephantulus > Elephantulus edwardii. The sequence goes on along the minus strand of NW_006399801.1, from coordinate 3,432,405 downwards.
TTTGTTGAGAATTCTTCCACAATTGTTTATCAGAAATTGTTTAAACAGATTAATTTTGGGTTAAGCATTTGAAATTTTTCTCACTTTATAAGTCTTGATCCATGTTTATCATCCAATGCTTAGATGTTAGAGTTACTGTAAAGGATCAGTGTTTACAATGCTGAATGGTGGAGTTGAGTCACTGCAACAGAGACTATTTAACCTGAAGAGTGAAAAGGAAAAGAAAAAGAAAAGCTTTCAGATTCCTGATCTAAAGCATAACTTGTTTTGTTGTTGGGGACTGTATGAATTAACATGATTATGTTGGTATTTTTCAGAAGTTTATTTAACTAAAATCTCTGTGGGTGTGTTTCAAACAATATTAATGTGGTGATTAAATGTGCTCCATTGTAGCTTTTGTGTATTAACTTGGAGCTTCCCATAGCGTGAGGAACGGTCTACCACTCTCACTTCCTGCTCTAACCCTACACACACCTACTCTGTCTCCCTATCTTTTTTTTTTTTTGGTTTTTTTGGCGCACTCCACGTTTCCAGAAATTGTGTCTGTTGCTAAATAAAGAAAAGGATAATTAAGATGTGTGTTTTTGGTATGATAGCAAATTATTCTTTTTTAGAAAAGTTTTTTTCAATAACGGAAAATAAATGTACAGCTTGAAAAACAATTATCAAAAGAACCTTCAATGAAATGGTTCTTTCTTTCATTTCAGACCCACGTTATGTTAGTTATCTTATCATGGACTGCTAGGAAAACAAACAGATTTGTCCTGGAAAGGGTTAAACCAGGTGGCTCCTTGGAGGCAAGGATTCTGAGGCTCCGTCTAACATACTTTGG
>NW_006399801.1:3417590-3431373 GCF_000299155.1 Elephantulus edwardii | reverse complement strand
CAAGCGACTCGACGGCACATAACAACAACAACAAAGCTAGCTGGCTTCATGGATATGCTATTGGAGAAGGCCTACTGAGTTGGGCTCTTATTGGAAGGAAAGATGGTAAAAATTCCTCTCATATATTTTGGGTATGTTGTTAGAAGGGCCAGTCCTGGGAGAAAGCCGTCATGCTCAGAAAAGTGCAGGGTAAATAAAAGAAGGAGGGAAAGAATTGCATTGAGTTGGATTGTCACAGTGATTTTAGTAGTGGGTGTAAGTGTGTCAGAGATGAGCAGAATTGCACAGGATAGGGCAGGGTTCAGAGTAATTGTTCATAGGGTCATTATGAGTTGTCAACTTGATGGCACCTAACAACAACAACTGGCTGGGCCTATTCCAGAAGAGCCTTTCCTCTAAAAAGATCTTGCCCTTGGTGTAATGTTATGAAGTTGACATCTTAAAATGAGTAACTTTTGAACAAGTTGTTGTGTACATAGAATTGCAACTGACCCATAGTGGACCCTCTGGTGGGTTTTCAGAGACAGTTAATGGCATGGGAGGAGATTGCTCATCCTTCTCTGTGGAGCAGTCGGTGACCTTGAACAGTGCACCTTTGGGATTTCAGCACAGCATCTTGCCACTAGGGTTCTGCATTTTCATGTTTTACTGGGCTGGGCAAATCATGTCCTACTCTCTGACAAGCAATATTGGCAATTACTTTTTTTTTGTTTCTCCAAAAATTTCCTAAACATAATAACATTTGTTCATCTCTTAATGTATAAGACTATAACCTATGTTGGAAATCATGGCACAGGAATAAACTCTTATTGAAGGAACCCCTTATAGTTGAATATGAATTTTTTTTCAGTCTTTTCTCCTTACAAACAGTGTAGAAGGAAAGTTTTTATACACTTTGGTACAAAAATGATATCCACCTTCAATTAGCTGTGTTGTTGTTAGGTGCTGTCATGGATGACTCATAGCAACAGTTATTACCCTATGAGCAACAGCTCTGAAACCCATTCTATCCTGTGCCATCCTCACAATCTCTGACAGAGTTGAGCCCATTGCTGAAGTTCCTATACTTTAAGTACCTTCTTTTCTGCAAATGACCTTTTCTGCAAATGAACATAATTTCTCCTATATGTTCAGTGAACACCTTTCTTGGGTAGAGGATCCTCGGCTGCCAATTGTTTTCTTTCAGTCTTCTGTATATACCATCCCGTTGTCTTCTTGCTCACAGTTTCTACTGCAAATGCAGAACTTAATCTAATTGGTTCTCCTTTGTAGGTGGCTCTTTGCTTTTCTCACAACACTTTTAGTACCCTATCCTTATCTTCGATTTTTGAAAATTTGGCTATGCTATGCCTTGGTGGGGTTTCTTATACCTAGTCTGTTTGTAGTTCCCCAAGTTTCTTGAATAGGGATTTCCTTCTTTCCCATCATACCTGGAAAGTTTTCTTTAGCACCTTTACCACAGATTCTCAGTGCTTTTATTCTCCTCTCCTGCTCTCTGGAATTCTGATCACATGTATGTTGTTCCATTTGATGTTATCTCATACGATTCTAATGATGTCTTCATTTTCCTTCCATCTTCTCTGTTTTCTCTTCTAGTAGGTTTTCATTGAGGTTCTTGTGTTCTAGATCACTGATTTTCTGTTCCATCTTTTCTATTCTACTTCTATCCCTCTAACACGTTGAAAATTTCCTATTTATCAGTCTTGATATTCTGAACTGTATTTTCAAGCATTTCCATGACTGTTCCATTACTCTCTGTCTTGTGATGATTTTATTTTTATTATTATTTCTTATGCCTCTTTCTTTATGGTTTCATCTTTTTCTTTGATCACTTAACTTCTACAGTAGCAGTGTATGTAACTCCATGTTAATATATTTCTTCTGCCTTGCTGCCTGGGGTATTCATTGAGTCTGCGATCTTGTCTGCCTTTTTAGGAGAAGGCTTATTTTGTTTTTTTCTTAACATATGAACCTCTCTGATTCTTCTTTTGTAAAGTACTTCCTGGTATGTGTGAGGCAATTTCTGTTGTGAGTTGTTGTCAGTTTCTCATCTTTATGGTACTATTGATATAATTTCAGACTTTAAATATAGTCCCCAATTCAGTTTCCTGGTGATAATCATCCGCACTGGTCACCTATCCCCTATCTATGTACTGTTCCAGCCATTTTTTTTAATGATCTTCAGCATTGAGAATTTTTACCAAATTTTGTAGTCTGAAATTAACTGAACATGCAATCAAGATTTTCTAATGATAATTGGTGACTGGAATGCAAAAGTACGAAACAATGAAGAAGGATCAGTAGTTGGAAGATATAGGTGTGGTGATAGAAATGAGGCTGGAAATAGAATGATTGAATTTTGTATTTACAATGACTTATTAATTGCAAATACTTTTCCTAAAAGACACAAAATACAACTTTACACATGGTTTTCATGTGTTGGGCTGCTTAATAATCAGACTGACTACATCTGTGGAAGAAATTGTTGGAGAATCTTAATATCAGCAGTCAAAACTAGGCCAGGCGCAGACTGTAGGTCAAGTCATCAATTACTCATATACAAGTTCAAATTGAGGCCAAAGAAAGTGAAAATAAGTCCTCAGGAACCAGATATGATCTTGAATCTTTTCCATCATAATTTCATGATCATCTTAAGAATAGGTTTGAGGAGAGCTCTGGTGGCCTAGTGGCAAGAAGCTGCACCACAATCCTAGATAGAGGTGGGAGGTTCAAATCCACCAGATTCTCTGCTGGAGAAGGAGGGACAATCTCCTCCTATACCAGTCAGATCCCATTTGATGGTACACACACACACACACACACACACACACACACACACACAATTATAAAGACAAAACAAACAAACAAAAAAATAAGTTTGAGGCATTGAACACCAATGATAGAAGATGAGATGATTATGTGATGATATCATCCATGAAGAAAGAAAAATGTCATTACAAAAACAGAGGAGAAAGAAAAAAACCAAAATGGATGTCAGAAGAGACTCTAAAGATTTCACTGGAACGTTGAGAAGCCAAATCTAAAAGAAAACACATCAAAGTGAAAGGAACAAACAATTTTAAAGGACAGCTCGGGAGGATATAGCAAAATATTATAATGGAATGTGCAGAGAGCTGGAATTGGAGAATAAAAAGGGAAGGACTTGCTGTGCATTTTTCAAGCTGAAAGAACTGAAAAACAAATTTAAGCCTTGTGTCACAATATTGAAAGATGCTATGGGCAATGTATTGAGTGACCCAGAAAGCATCAAAAGAAGATGGAGGGAATACATAGAGTCACTTACCAGACAGAATTGACTGACACTGAAAAATTTCAGGAAATACCATATGAACAGGAGGCAATGGTAATGAAAGAGGAAGTGGAAGCTGAATTGAAGGCAGTAAAAAGTAAGGCCCCAGGAATCAATAAGATATCAATTGACTTGTTTCAATTAACACATGCAGCCTTGGACACACCAGTCTGTGCTAGGAAATTTGGAGGATAGCTGTCTGGCCAATGAATTGGAAGATGTTCATATCTATTCCTATTCCCAAGAAGGGTGACCCAACTGAATGTTGCAATTATTGAGCAACATCATCAATATCACATACAACCAAATATAAGGGTACATTATTTATATAAAAATATATTTGTATTGTAGGCTCAGATTTTAAAAGAAGACTCAAAGATTCTGAAAGATTTGTCATATTTGTTTTTATTGTTAGCTGCTATTGAGCCAGTTCCCATCTCACAGGACCTCATGTGTAAAGGAAGGGTATGCATCATCCCCATGATTTGTTGCAGATCTGACCACTGTATAAATAGGATTTTCATAAATAGATTTTCAGGCTTTTCTCCCAAGTCTTAACTTAGACTGGAAGTTCTACTGAAACTTGTTTAAAATCTTAATAACATACAAGCCTCCACTGACAGGTGGGTGGTCTGATGATGTAGTCTGGAGGGAATTGAACTGCTAACCCAAGGTGATGCCTCCTAGTGGTTTAAATCCAACAGCAACTCTTCAGGAGATAGATGAGCAAACTCACCCTGTGTGGTTTATAGCCTCAGAAAGCTAATGGATATTTAGCTATGAGTTTTGAATCTGAGACAGGCAATGTATCTTTCCATATGACTGAAATGTGTGCTGTAAGAATTGAATCACTGAACTGATTTGTTAGGATTCCAGAATAATCAGCCCCATGCAACCTGCTTAGGGCAACAGGTGGAAGGGAACCTGGGATATAAGCAATAGGGCACTGAATGGATTGGATGTCAGGGCTAGTTCTGTGTATCATGGTGTTCCTGCCAGCTTGAACTCCTGCTGTGCTCTGCAGAACAGATAAAGATATTCCCCCAGAGTGGGACAGACAACTGTTAGAGAAAGGAGATACCAGATGGGAATCCAGAAATGTCAGAAGGCTGGGTTACTCTTCTGGCAGCTGGAATACTAACTGGAAGTAGCAGACTTGTCTCCTGATGACAAGCTGGAATCTGCGCATCTTAGTCAAGGTGAGACCAGAGATGTTGGCTGGGACCATATGTTCTAGGCTTGAATGTAACCAAAGACTGCCCTGCCCTTCATTGCCCATTTTACAGAAAGACAGTATTAGAAGTTGAATTGTGTCCCTCTAAAACATGCTCTTGTGGCATAATAGAGTAGGTGTTGATCTAATGGAAAAGTCAGTAGTTTGAACTCACCAGCCTCAGGACGAAGATGAGCAGTCTCTTTCCATTATGATGCACAGAGCCTTTAAAATCCTGTAAAGCCCTTTAAAAGCCTTTACAATGGAAGGTCATCAGAGTCATCCACTTGACAGCTATGACTCTTTTGGTTTTTAAAATATGTTTTGGAATATTTTAAAAATTGTGATTTTAACAAAAGTTTATAGAAAGGTTGGGTTTTCATTCATTGTTGCCCATTTTCTTCCCTCTTCCTCCCAGCCGACTTCCCTAGTCTGCTTTATAATGCACCTCTTGTTCCAGATTGTTAATTGTCATGCGTATAATACCTTATCATACATTCCTTTCAGACAGTACTTCCCCTCATCTGTTCCAGTGCAGTGTTCATTATATATCCACTTTTTTCTTGTTTTCTCCTAACTCCCCACCCCATGTCAGTCCTATTTTATAATAGCAGTGTTATGTAGTATTTGTCCTTTTGTTACTGAAATATTTCACTCGACATGCCTTCCAGGCTTATCCATGTTGTATATTGTTTTACAAGTTCATTATTTTTCAATGTTGTGTAATATCATTGTATGAATGTACCATAGTTCTTTTTACTCATTTGTTGATGGGCACGTTGGACTACTCCCACCTCTTTAATATCAATTACAACAGCTAATCACAAAATTCAATATTTAGAAACACATCTAACTAGAGACACAAAAGTCCAATACAAAGAAAATTATAAAATATTACTGTAAGAAACAAAAAGAGACCTAGAGAAATGGAGGAATATATCATGCTCCTGGATAGAAAGACTCAATATCACAAAAATGATAGTTCTGCCAAAGGCAGTCTACTACTTCAACGCAGTCACAATACAGATACCAATTCCATTCTCCAAAGAGATGGAAAAAGCAATTCCAATTTTGTCTGGAATGGAAAGAAACCCTGAATAAACAAAGTACTTGTGAAAAAGAGAAACAAGATAGGAGGCATCACACTCCCTAATATTAAAACATCACAGACTTAATGATCAAGACAGGATGGGACTGGTGCAGCTGCAGACACATAGATCAATTGTGTTGAATTGAGAACCCAGAAATTAGCTCATCTACCTATGGCCCAACAGAGCAGGGTAAGACTGCATGGTTCAAAATTGGGAAGGATGTACACCAGGGATGTGTCCTATCTCCATACCTTTTCAACCTGTATGCAGAGCAGATTATCCAGGAGGCTGGGCTCTATGAGGAGAAGTGTGGCGTCATGATTGGTGGAAGATCTATTAACAATCTGTGTTATGCAGATTACACAACCCTGCTTGCCGAAACTGAGGAGGACCTCATTCACTTACTGCAGAAGGTCAAGGACTGCAGCCTTCAGTATGGACTGAGGCTCAATGTCAAGAAGACAAAGATTCTCACCCCTGGACCAACTGGTACCATCAGGATGGATGGTGAAGAGATTGAGATTGTTCACAGCTTCAGTTTGCTCGGCTCCACGGTCAACACTCTTGGCACCAGCAGCCAGGAAATAAAAAAAACGTATTGCGATGGGAAAGTCTGCGGTTAGGGACCTCTCTAAAGTACTCAAGAGCAAAGGTTTCTCTCTGGAGACTAAGGTGTGCCTGATACAGGCCATGGTCTTTGCAATCACTTGTTATGCATCAGAGAGTTGGACAGTGACTAGGGAGGTTAGAAGGAGAATTGACGCCTTTGAGCTGTGGTGCTGGAGAAGAGTATTGAATGTACCATGGACTGCCAAGAAAACAAACAGATTCATCCTAGAGAGGGTTAAACCAGGCTACTCCTTGGAGGCAAGGATTCTGGGGCTTCGTCTGACATACTTTGGACATGTTGTAAGGAGAGACAGATCCTTGGAGAGGGATATCATGCTTGGGAGGGTGGAGGGACAGTGCAGGAGGGGGAGACCCTCTATGAGGTGGATTTATTCAGTGACTGGGGCAATCGGGATGGGTGTGTCAGAGGCAATGTGATTGGCACAGGATAGAACTGGGTTTAGGGCTGTTGTACATAGGGTCGTTATGAGTCGCAAACAACTCGACGGCACATAACAACAACAACAACAACAACCACCTATGGTCCACTGATTTTTGACAAGGAGGCAAAACCAGTTAAGTGAGGAAACAACAGCTTCTTTAACAAATATTGTTGCTGGGTATTGTCAGGTTGAGTACTACCCATAGTGACCCTATGAACAACAGATCTGAACCCTGTCCTAACCTGTGTCATCCTCACACTTGCTGACACGCTAGAGCCCATTTTTACAGACACTGTGTTAATCCACCTGGTTGAAGGTCTTCCTTTCCTTCACCTTCACCTCTGCCTTTCCAACCATCATGTCCCTCTTCAAGGAATAGCCTCTCCTAACAACATGCTCGAAGTCTGTCAGGTGAAGCTTTATCATCTTTGCCTGTGAAGAGCACTCTGGCTGCACTTTCTCCAAGACATCTCTGTTTGTTCTCTTGGCTGTCCATGGGATATTCAGTATTTTTCTCCAACACCACAGCTCAAAGGCATCAATTTTCTTCTGTCATCCTTATTCATTGTCCAGCTCTCAGATGCATAGCTAGTAATCAGAAAGACTATGGCCTGAACCAGACACACCAAATCCTCAAACTGTTGTCATTACTTCTCAATAATCAGGAGAGGTCTCTAACTGAAGACTTATCTGATGCAGTATGTTTCCTGGTTTCCTGACTGTTGGTGCCAAGGATATTGATTGTGGATCCAAGTAAACAAAGTTATTGACTGTTTCAGTCTTTAATTTATCCATCATGATGCTGCCTATCCATCCAGTGGTAATGATTTTTGTTTTCTTGACATTGAGATGCAATCCATATGGAAAGCCACATTCCTTGATCTTCTATAACAAGTGTGTTACATCCTCACTTTCTGTGAACAAAGTTGTGTTATGTGTATAACACAGGTTATTGATGACTCTTCTGATCTTGATGCCCTTCTTCTTCATTGAGTCCAGTTTCTTGAATAATTTGCTCAGCATACAGATTGAATAGGTATGGAAAAAGAATACAACCATGACACACTCCCTTCTTAATTTTAAACCATACAATGTTTCACTATGCATCACAGGCGACTCAGCCAATAACATTGCATGACAGGTTTGGAAGCAGGAGTGGCATCCACTTCCTAAACAACATGCCTCTGGAAACTGTGTGAACTTTGGTAAATGCCAATAGTTGTAGAGGGGCTTCAGGCATTTTGTTCACAGGGTCCCTATGAGTCATGCTCGACTCAAGGGCAAACAACAACTACAACAGTGTTTCCTTGCTTTGTTCATACAACAGCTTCTTGGTATAAGTATAGGTTTCACATGGATACAAATGGTACTGTCAAAATTGGAAAACCATTTGTAGAAAACTTAAGCAAGTTCCACACATGTTAGAATCTTAACCTCTGTACATGTGAATGTAATTTTCTTTGGTAATAGGATTCTATTTGTTATTTTAGTGAGACCGTATCAGTGTAGAGTTAAGTCCAACCAATCACCTTTGAGACACTAAGAGATTAAGCCCAGTAAAGGGAATAAAAATGGAAAGGAAAACACATACTACATCAAAGAAGATGTACACCGAAGAACCGAGAAGCCAATGCTCAAAGGAGAGGACTTCCCCCCACCAGTGAACAGAGAAAAAGCCTTCACTAAGAGCTGTTGACTTGAATTCAGACTTCTAGCTTCTAGACCTGTGGGGAAAAAAATTAATATATGTTTGTGAAAGCCACCCAGTTGTCTTATCTCTGTTATAGCAGCACTAAGAACTTAAGAGGAAGCCGTGGTGGCATAGCCCGTTGCAAGTTGTGCAGCTAACTCAAAGGGTCTGAATCCACCAGTGGCTCAGTGGGAGGAAATTGAGCAATTTCATAATTTTGTGATTCACAGGACTGGGTACCTGATGGAGGGTCACTAACTGTCAGAAAGGACTCGATGGCAGTGAGGTTGAGTTGGAAAAATTAAGACAGGGAGGTCAAGACAGAAAGAGATGATAGGAGTGCAGTAACAATTAGGGTGAATAGAAGATTTTTTTAAAATGTTCATGTTAATAGATTATAATTTTATGCCACTGACATGTATTGTGAAATATACCATGTAGGAAACTATGGGGCAACTGTACTTACTCTGCCTTATCGGCTTATACTCTTATCAGAATCAACTCAATGGCAACAGTTGTACTTACAAAATATAGTAGATATAATGACAAATCAATATGTTGTTGTTATGTGTTGTCGATCCAACCTGTAACTGATGCTCCAGTGGGTTTTCAAAGGCAATAAATTGCATGGGAGGAGATAATTCATCCTTTTCTCATGGAGCAGCTAATAGTTTTGAACTGCATGCCATCAGGTTGGCAGTGTAGTTTCTTATCATTTGGCTACCAGAGCTCCCTAATATCAATATTGTTGTTGTTGTTGTTAGGTGCTGTCAAGTCAAGTATGACTCATAGCAACCCTATGAATAACATATCTGAACTTTGTCCTATCCCGTGACAACCTCATAATCTCTGACACACATTGTTGCAGTCACTGTGTCAAATCATCTGGTTGAGGGTCTTCTTTTCTTTCACCAACCTCCACCTTTCCAAGCATGACAGCTCTCTCCAAGGACTAACCTTTCTCAGCAATATGCCCAGAGTATGTGAGGTGAAGCTTTTCCATCTTTTCTTCTAATGACCATGTCAGCTGCACTTTCTCCAAGATGTATTTGTTCTTTTCTTTTCAAAGCCCATAAAATATTCTGCACTCTTCTCCAACACCATAGCTCAAAGACATCAATTTTTTTCCCGTCATCCTCATTTATTGTTTAGCCCTCAGATGCATAGAATATACATATTAAGGATAAAAGAAAAATGCCAGTGTATTTAGATAAGATTAAAGCAGATTTTTTTTAGATTAAAGCAGATTGAAAAGAACAATTATGTATAACTATCCAATAAAAGAAGTATATATATTTTTTAAAAAACCCTTATAAACACAACCTGTACCTGCCACAGATCATACCCACCTCTTGGTGGTCTACTGAATAAGAAGATGCATAGTTAACCCAAAGATGGGTAGTTTGAATCCACTAGCTACTCAGTGGGAGATACAAGAGTAGTCTCCTTCCTTGTGATTTACAGCTTCTGAAAGTGTGCTGGGGAGTCAGCTAGGAGTCATTTTAGACTTGAAGGCACATAACCACCACATCAGACATAGTTATTACAGTGGATTTCATGTTTACTATTCCTTTTCATTTTATTGTACATGGATATGTATGTATATGTATATATACACATATATGTAAACATGTATAGTTACACATGTATTCTCCTATGCAATTTACAGTTTCTGAAAACCTGTTGCATAATTGGCTATTTCTTGACTACTGCTACAATGGTACTGGTTGTGGGTCTAACTGAACTGAAATCCTTGAAAATTGTCATTTTTTTCTCTATCATGGTGATATTTATTCATTCAGTTGTGAGGATTTGGATTTTCTTGATGTTAATATGTAATCTAAATTGAAGATTATAGTCTGCACTTCCTCAGTAAGTGCTTTACATCCTCTTCAGTTTTGTTGTCGTTACATGCTGTAAAGTTGACCATGCCTCATAGTGACCCTTATACATAATAGCTCTGAACTGCTCTATCCTAGGTCTATCTCACTATACACCTATTCCCATTACCTGAGTTACTGTGCCCATCCAACTCATCTGGTGTCTTCCTCTCCTGTGCTGTCCCTCTACCCTTCCAGACATGACGTCCTTCTCCAAGGACTGGTCCCTCCTGGCCATGTGCCCAAAGTGTGTGAGATGGAGCTTTAAAATCCTTGCCTCCAAGGAACATCTTGGATTCACTTTCTAGGAAAGACCTGTTTGTTCTTTTAGCTATCTATGGTATGTATGTTCAATGTTCTTCTCCAGCACCACAACTCAAAGACATATTTTTTTCCTTCTGTCCTCTTCTCTCATTGTCTAGCTTTCTGATGCATAAGAGATAATGGAAAGATTATCACCTACATCAGGCACACTTTAGTCTCTAGACTGACCTCGTTCCTCTTTAGCACTCTGGAGAGATCCCTGACAATGGATTTTCCTAATACAATTAATCTTTTGATTTCCTGGCTGTTGGTGCCAAGAGTGTTGCATGTGGAGCCAAGCGAGTTGAAACTGATAGCAATCTCCATTCATCATGGTTCTTCCAATTGGCCTGGTGGTGCAAATCTTTGTTTTCTTGATATTGAGCTTCAATCCATTTTATAGGCTACAGTCCTTAACGCTCTGCAGCAAGCACTTCAGGTCCTCCTCAGTTTCAGCAAGCAGGGTTGTGTCATCTGCATGACCCAGGTTGTTGATGAGTCTTTCTCCAATCCCGATGCCACATTTCTTCTCATAAAATTCAGCCTATCTGTTCCACATATAGATTGAAAAGGTATGGAGACAGGATTGGGATAATTGCAATGTATTAACTTTTTATTTATTGCTATATTTGGTTTGCTAATATTTTATCAGGATATGATAGGGTGCAGAGCTATTGTACATAGGGTCACTATGAGTTGTGGGTGACTTGATTGCATATAACGACAACATTCTTGAGCTATTTGTGTTAATTTTGGCTTTAGTCATCAAGTTGCAACCAACTCATAGCTGACCTCCCAGCAGGATTTTAGAAGATGCAAATTTCAAGGGAGCCTTCTGCCTGTCTTTCTCCTGGGGAGCTGCTGGTGGGTTCGAACTGCCAGAGCAGTGGCACCTTTGGGTTAGTAATACAACATCCTACAAGAAGCTATAAGAAGCTGAGCTGCATTCCAAAAAACACATGGTTCAAACCACCAGCTGCTTCGTGTGGGAGGAGGATGGATAGTCTCCTCCAGTGCAATTTACTGTCTCTAAAAATCTGCTCAAGGGTCAGCTATGGGTGGGTTCTGACTCTATGGCATATAACAACAACAACAACAGCAGCACAATTTTAGTATCGTGAATAGGTAGGCATTGAAGGCATTGGCAAAAATGAAATCCTTCTTTTTCTGTTACCTGTGTTCTATCTATTATCTATCTATATCTATCTATCTATCTATCTATCTATCTATCTATCTATCTATCTATCTATCTATCTATCTATCTATTATCTATCTATCTATCTATCATCATCATCATCATCTTTCAGCTCCAAATCTCGCTTTATTTCTGATTTTATGGGAATGGACATGGAACCATAAAAATTTCTTTTTTAAAGCATGCTATGTTATATTTTGTCAGTAGAGGCTGCTGTAGGACAACTGCTGAAAGAATGACTATCAGTTTCACTTGTACTCTGAGCTTTGCTGTTTCCATCTGTCATGTTACTGCAATAGTTTGTGTTGATACTGTTTTATTTTTAGGAGTTCTCTTTTAAATTTTTTGTTGTTCTGTAGAGTTTTAAAATTTGTTTCTTGTTTTTTCACTCTTATTACATTTTCTTTAAATGTGTGATGTATATCTGCCCATCTATATCAGTCTATCTCTTCTGGACTGTCAAAAACCAAACAAGTCTGTCTTGGAGGAAGGACAACCAGGGTCCTCCTTGTTGGTGAAGATGGTGAAACTTTATCTTATATGTGTTTGGCAGGATGGGCCAGTCCTTGGAAAAATGACATCATGCTGGGGAAGATAGAAAGTCAGTGAAAAAGAAGAAAACCCTTAAAAAGATGGATTGGCTGGAAAAGGAAGAACAACCTCCTCCTGTACCAGTCAGATCTGATTTGATGGTACACACACACAAATAATAATAATTAAAAAAAATAGATTGACAACAGTCACTGTAAATAGAGTCAAAGATTGTGCAGATGATTCAGTATAGGACAAGGTTTAGATCTGATGTTCATAGGGTCACTGTGAGCTGGACAACACCCAATAGCAACATCAATATCTATATGTATTTCATAAATTTATTTCAAGTCATGCAACATTCTCTTGTGTTGTTTGGAGAGTGGCTCCTTGACCTAGTTGTAGGTTTTGTATGAGCATAATTAAGTGTTCTAAGATTTCCATTCTTTTCAATGTTAGCCCAAGTTTATTTTATGAGCCACACAATCAAATGCCTTAGCATAGTCAATAAAACACAAACAGATATTCTTCTGGTATTCTTTGCTTTCAGTCAGGATTCATCTGACATCAGCAAGGATATCCTTGGTACCATGCCCACTTCTAACCCATCTTGAAACTCTGGCAATTCTCCGTTTATGTACTGTTTCAGCCAATTTTGGGTGATCTTCAGCAATATTTTGATTACATATTATATTAATGATATTGTTAGATAATTTCCACATTCTATTGGATCACCTTTCTTGGGAATGAGAATAAATATCTCTTCCAGACAGTTGGCAAGGGAGCTGTCTTTCAAATTTCCTGGCACCGACTGGTGAGCACAGCCAGGGCTGCATTTGTTAGTTGAAATATGTCAGTATTCTCGAGATTCCTAGTGCTTTAATTTTTGCCGATACCTTCAGTGCAGCTTGAACTTCTTTCTTCATTATCATTGGTTCTTTATCATATGCTACTTCCTGAAATGTTTCATTATTGTTGTTGTTGATTGCTCTCGAGTTGAGCAGGACTCATAGCGACCCTATGAATAAAAAGTCTGAGGCCTTTCCATAAGTATCGTCATATATCAAAGTTCATAGAGTTTCCAGAGGCATGTTGTTTAGGAAGTGGATGCCACTGCTGCTTCAAAGAAATGTTTCATAGTTGACCAATTTCTTTTGGTACAGTCACTCTGTATAGTCCCTCCATCTTCTCTCGATGGTTTCTGGATCATTCAAGATTTTTTCTAAACCATCTCTCAGAATTGCAACTCGAGGATTAAATTTATTTTCAGTTTTTTCGATCTGAGAAATGCTTAGTGAGTTTTCCCCTATTTAATTTCCAACCCCAGTTATTGCCACAATATGTTGTGATACTTTGCTTTGTCTTCTCAAGCAACTATTTTGTTCATCCCTTTTACTTTGGTATCTCTTCCTTTTGTTAATGAAGAGGAATGTGACATCAGGATCATAGGAAGACTCTTCAACAACCAAAGTCATGTTGTTGTTGTTGTTATGTGCCATCGAGTCATTTGTGACTCAT
>NW_006399801.1:3404654-3415095 GCF_000299155.1 Elephantulus edwardii | reverse complement strand
CTTTCTCTTCCTCATCTGTTTCAATGCCGTATACATAATTTCTCCAGTTTTTCCTCAGTCTTACCCCAAATGTGATGTCAGTCCCATTCTACAACAGTGGCACCATGCAATATTTGTTCTTTTGTGACTGAGATATTTTACTCAGCATAATGTCCTCCAGCGTCACCCATTTTGAATAATATTGCATGAGTTCCTTGTTTTTCAATGCAGCATAGTATTCCATTGTGTAAATATACCACAGCTTCTCTATCTATTCAGTTGTTAATGGGCACTTGGGTTGTTTCCAACTTTTTGCTATTGTGAACAAAGCAGTGATAAACATGGGTGTGCATATATCTGCTTGGGTTGCAGTTCTGGTTTCTTTGGGGTATATTCCCAGTAGTGGAATTGCTGGATCAAATAATATTTCTGTTTGCAACTTTTTGAGAAAGCACCATACCGCCTTCCACAGTGGTTGCACCATTTTACACTCCCCCCAAGAATGAATAAGGGGTCCAGTTTCTCCACAACCTTGCCAGCATTTGATGTTTGCTGTTCTGCTAAATTTTGCTATTTTTACTGGGGTGAGATGGTATCTCATAGTTGTTTTGATTTGCATCTCTCTCAGAGCTAGGGATTTTGAAAATAGGAAAAGTAAATTAAGAGGGTAGTGTTAAACAGAACTTTCCTCTATTTCTTGGAGAGTGCCCCAGCTGCACAGACAAAAGACAAGGGGTGGGCAGTGCCCCTGAATTTAGAGGCCACACAGCCATCCTCCTGACCACATCCCTCATGGGAATTTAGGTCTGTCTTGGCTAAGGAGCACCTGTATAAATCTCAGGCCAGGTTACCTCGCAAAGGAGTTGAGTCTCTTGTTATGCCTTTTGCCGCAACCGTAGAACTGCAGGCTAGGACTCAGTCAGACTCTGTAGCTCAGGGTTTCCTTGATTTCTTGCCCTTCTAATAAATCTACAGAGAGACAAAAAAACCCAACACAAACCAGAAACCTGCGTAAACCAGACCAGAAACTAAGAATTAACTGAACACTCGTGTCCGAGTTATGGAGAGTAGTCACCGTCAGTTCATGTTCGAACTTATTTGACCATTACAGGAACCAGAATTACAGAGAGTCAGACTCCCCAGAGATGTTATTGATGTAAGTTTATTGATCCTGAGAAAGAGCACTGAGAGTCATATCAATACCAGCCACCAGAGCCATGAGAAGAAAAGGCAATCCTGAAAAGTCACAACACTGTTGCCCATTTCTTCTCTGGAAGCTGTGGCTGGGACTGAGTGAATCTGGGTACTCAGCACAGAAAACTTAGAAAATGAGCTGAGGAACTCACTGGGGCCTCCAAATGTTATAGCAGAAAATACAAGATTTAAACACTCAGCCAATATTGGTGATTATTTTTGTTGTTATGTGCTATCGAGTCACTCACTCGTAGTGACCCTATGTACAACACTCCTAAACCTTTCTCTATCCTGTGACAATCTTATTGTCTCTGACACAACCACCCCCATTACCCCAGTCACTGAATCATTCCATCTCATAGAGGGTCTTCCTTTCTTGTGCTGTCCCTCCACCCTCCCAAGCATGATGTACCTCTCCAAGGACCTGTACAACATGCCCAAAGTATGTTAGTTGAAGCTTCAGAATCCTTGCTACCAAAGAGCAGCCTGGTCTCACTCTTTCTAGGATGACCTGTTTCTTCCCCTAGCAGTCCTTTGTATATTCAATACTCTTCTCCAGCACCACAACTCAAAAGCATAAATCCTCCTTTATCCTTCCTAGTTATTGTCCAGCTTTCTGACACATAACAAGTAATTGAAAGACTATGGCCTGGTTCAGGCACACATTAATATTCAGACTGACATCGTTGCTCTACACTACTTTTTTTTTTAGCTTGAGAGTGTTTACACATGTACTTATCATAAATAAAAATACAGCTCGAATTTTGTAGATAACATGTGAACATAGCTGAATTTATATAATTTATTCAAGGATTATTGTAAGTCTCTACTTATATTTTCACTTAATTCTTGGTCTTGCTTACAAAAAGTGAAGAGGACTTGAAGCACTTCTTAGGCTTCTTTATGAATTAACTTCAACATAAAGAAAACAAATATCCTTAAAACGGAACCAGTAGGCAATATTGACAAATGTAGAGAATATGAAAAGTATCAAAGATTTCCTTTTCTTATATACACAATCAATTACCACAGAAGCAACAGTCAAGAAATCAAATAACAAATTGCACTGAACAAATAAATTAAACTCTTAAGAAGTAAAGCAGGGTGCTTTTTAGAGGTGAGGGTGGCTCAACTCTGTCTCACATATTTTGGACATGTTAATGGGAAAGAACAGTCCTTGGAAGAGATAGTAACAAATGTTGCTGTAAAAACTTATCATTAAAATAATATAAAAATCTGATAGCATCTAAGTGATCATTTTTTTATTAAATTTTATTAGTTTTAATGAACATTTACAGAGATTTTGGGTTTCCATTCATTCATTGTTGCACTATTTTCTCTAGGTGATCATTTTAGTAATAAATTTTATAGCAATATTTGTGTCAGTGTAAGAGACAATTTTTCATTACTTCACCACTTTGGAGAGGTCTCTGTCAGCAGACTTTCCCAATACAGTTTGTCTTTAAATTTCCTGACCGCTGGTACCAAGAGTGTTGATTGTGGAGCAAAGCAAACTTAACGCTGTTAACAAACCTTTTGTTACATGTGGGTTGAGAAGATCAACTAATACCCAACCTCTTCTGACCCTGAGGAGAACCAAAGATTGGATTTGTATGTAGAGATTGGGTGTGGGGGTTACACAAAGTTTGTTGTGATTGGCAGTTGAGGTTTCTTCACATTCAGGAGTCATTATTATTTCTTACTTCTCATGGGTGCCCAGGCCCTGGGCCAGATACAATATGTAGTCATGGTGTGGTAACTAAACTGGGTCAGTATGTATGAGGGCACATAAACGTTAGTAATATATGTTGTTGTTATGTGCCGTCGAGTCGCTTGCAACTCATAGCGATCCTATGTACAACAGCCCTAAACTCTGCTCTGTCCTGTGCCAATCGCACTGTCTCTGACACTCTCATCCCAATTTTCTCAGTCACTGAATCAATCCACCTCGTAGAGGGCTTTCCCCTCCTGCGCTGTCCCTCCACCCTCCCAAGCATGATGTCCTTCTCCAAGGACCTGTCCCTCCTTACAACATGACCAAAGTATGTTAGATGGAGCCTCAGAATCCTTGCCTCCAAGGAGCCACCTGGTTTAACCCTTTCCAGGATGAATCTGTTTGTTTTCCTAGCAGTCCATGGTACTCTCAATACTCTTCTCCAGCACCACAGCTCAAAGGCATCAATTCTCCTTCTATCCTCCCTAGTCATTGTCCAACTCTCTGATGCATAATAAGTGATTGTGAAGACCATGGCCTGTATCAGACACATCTTAGTCTCCAGAGAGACAGCATTGCTCTTCAGTACTTTGGAGAGGTCCCTAACAGCAGATTTCCCATGGCAATGCACCTTTTAATTTCCTGGTTACTGGTGCCAACAGTGTTGACTGTGGAGCCAAGCAAACTGAAGCTGTGAATATTACTAACATTATTGAGGCATATGTTTTAAAAATGGCTGTCAGAACAAAATGGTTTCTCTAATGCTTAACATATAAACTGCTACTACAGTAGAATATTAGGAAAGGTGAGCATCAGGGTTGTATCCTTTCTCCATACCTGCTCAATCTGTATGCTAAGCGAATAATTCAAGAAGCTGGACTCTATGAAGAAAAATGTGGCATCAGGATTGGAGGAAGGCTTGTCAGCAGCCTGTGTTATGTGCATGACACAAGTTTTCTTGCTTAAAGTGAGGAGGACATGAAGCACTTGCTGCAGAAGATTAAAGACTACAGCCTTTAATATGGATTGCATTTCAACATCAAGAAGACACAAATTTTTACCATTGAACCAATAAGCATCATCATGATAGATGGAGAAAATACTGAAATTGTCAACAATTCCACCTTATTAGGATCTACAGTCAACACCCTAGGTACCAGCAGTCTGGAGATCTGGACACATACTGCTTTGTGTAAGTCTGCTGTCGGAGACCTCTCCAAATTACTGCAGAGTAATGATGTAAGTTGGAAGACTAAGGTACAGCCAATTCAGGTCATGGTCATTTTAATCACTTGCTATGCATCTGAGAGCTGGGCACTGAATAAGGGTGACAAAAGATGAGTTGATGCCTTTGAGTAGTGTTGTTGGAGAAGAGTTCTGAGTATCCCATGGACTGCCAGAAGGAAAAAACAGAATTGTCTTGGAAAAAGTGCAACCTTGTAAGCAAGAATGGTGAAGTTTTCTCTCACATACTTTGGACATGTTGTTAGGAGAGCCTATTTTTGGGAAGGCCAGAGAAAGAGAGGAAGACTCTCAATAAGATGGATTGACACACTGATTTCAGCAATGAGCTTAAGTGATGACGGTGGCATTGAATAGGACAGAGTTCATAGCTGTTGCTCATATGGTTGTTGAGAGTTGTTCTCTACTCATTGTCATCTAACAACAACAAGTGCCGCACTTATAGAACTGAATGTTTAAAAAAACCCATTTTATAACTACTCTTTTCTTCATGTATTTATTAGCATCAAGTCAAAATAGGGAAAAATTATTGTTGTTCAGTCCTCCCAAATTCTGGAGAAAATATTTAAACAGAGTCAGAGGCACTACTGTTGTTAGGTGTCATTAAATTGACTATGACTCATAACAACCCTATGTAAAAGCAGAATGTGAACCTTGCCCTACCATGATCATATTCTCCATGAAAGCCCCTAGAGTTGGCAAACTAGAGACATCCTATTTTTGTGTGGAATTTGTTGGAAAGTAGCATGTATTTACTTTATTTCAACTGCTTACTACTACTTCTATGAATATATTATTTTATTAATGGGTTAACAACACCTAGTAAGTAGGTAGTCTGAAAATCAATTAGAAACGGCTACTAAACTTTCTACCTTTACCAATGATACTGCATTGCCATCAATTAAGCTTTGATGTGGCTTACAAAAATGTGTTTAGTATAAAATAATAAATTAATCATGGAGGGAATTGGAACAAGAGGAAAATAATAAAGCTTTGGATAAGATTAGCACACAGGAATGCATAACATTTTCCTCTTGTAAGCCCAGTAATTATGACCTGCATTTGGGTTTAAGCTTCTTAACACACGAGACCATCACCCATCTGTCATTTTTGCAGCGTTGTGGTAGTTTGCATGCTGTGTGATGCTGGAAGCTTGCTACCAGTATTTAAAATACCAACAAGGTCACCATGGTGTATAGGATTCAGAGGATCTTTCAGACTAAGGTAAACTTGGAAGAAATGCCTCACAATAGGCTTGAAAAAAAATTAGTCAATGGAAAAATTTATGGATCACATCAAATTATATTCCATATAAAGGAAGACGAGGCCCATCATTCAGAAGGCACTAAAAAATACACAGTGGCTGCTTACAATGAACTACAGAATGACCATGGTCATGAAGATGCTGCAGAACCGGAGACTACAGAATCATTTTATTCTATAAGTTGGAACAGAGTAGGCAATGATACAATTAAGTAGATTTGGATGTTGTCCTGTCCAAAATTCCAAGTTAGACCAGATAAATTCCACTTTTTAACAAATGGAGTGCTTTACATCTGGGCTAACCTATGAAGGGCTGACCTCACTGAGTACTAAATTGCAGTTCACTAGGTATCAGTACACAGTTTAGGGAACTCTGGTGGTGTAGTCCGTTGAGAGTTGCACTGCTAACCCAAAGTCTATGCTTTTTTTGAGCTTTGAATTCACTGACTGCTCCAAGTAAGAAAAATAATTACTCCTGTATGAATTACAATCTCTTTCTCTCTCTCTCTCTGTGTGTGCGTGTGTGTATGTGTACCAGCTCAACAGAGGAGAGAGAGAGAGTCAGAGAGAGAAAGACAGAGAGAGAAAGCGAGAAGGCCAGATCATAACACAGCTTTCCTCATTTACGCAAAAAAAGTCTGTCTCTAAGTTCTCTGTGATTATGTGGTTCCTAATAATCAAACAAGATAGCTGAAACAAGAGACATCCAGCCCACAGCTGCCAGAGTGCTCTTTGGGGGCAAGAATGATGAGACTTTACCTCACATGCTTTGGGCATGTTGCTAGGAGGTGCTATTCCTAGGAGAAGGACATGATGCCAGGAAGGGTGGAGGGTCAACAAAGGAGAAGAAGACCCGCAACCAGGTGGATTGACATGGTGACTGTTGCAATGAGCTCTTGTGTGTCAGAAAGTGTGAGGATGGCACAGGATAAAACAAGGGTCAGATCTTTTGTTCATAGGGTTTAAATTTGACTTAATGGCATCTAACAACAACAACAACAACAACAACAACAACAACTAATCAAATGATCTTAGGTAGTATGAACCCTTAGAGGTACTACAGTTTAAAACAAATAAACTGGTGTTGTTGATTGTGACTCATGGAGTCGTGATATATATATATATATATATCCAAGCCCAACTATGCTTTATGGGATTTACTTTCTTCTTAAAATTTTATTAATTTTCTGGCTGATTATCAAGTGTTTTATTTTAGATATTACTTACTTTTTTTCTTTGTCCTAATTAATTTTGTTTAAGGCCAAACCATTAGTGTAACCTCAGCTCTTGTTTCCCTCCCCTGAGTCTGCTTTGGATCCATTGGCCGTTGGCCTCGCTGGTACCTCTTGAGCAAGCTAGGCACATTTCCACCTCAGGGCCTTTGACTCTAGAATTTCCTCTGTCTGGAACACAATCTCTCCAGAGATCTTCAGAACTAGCTACTCTTCAAGTCATTACTGAGGGGTCACTTTCTATTCAGGTGTTCCCTGGCTCCATGGTAAACAAGTATGCATAAGTGCATGCACACATATATGCATGCTTGGACTTGAATACATACATACACACACACTCCTACCCCTCGGTTTTCTGATATTCTTTTCCTTGCTTTATTATTTTGTATGTTTGCACCATTTAACAAACTGACTACCAAGATGTTCATCTGAGGTGCCTCTGGGTAGCCACATTAAGCTAACAGCTAAGTATGCCAATTGTTTGTACTACCCATGAACTCTAGTTACTGTAGTAAAACAAAACAAATGCACAAACAAACCAAAAAAATCAAATTCCAAATTGGTAACCATTGGATCAATTATAACTCATGTAAATCCTGTATGTTATATGTAGTAAAACTGAAATTTATAGGATTTTTTAATCACTATAATCTTATCCACAACTCTTCTGTCAGTTTGTTATCCTGTGTAGGCTTGCATATCGCTGTGATGCAGAAAGCTATGCCACCAGTATTTCAAATACAGGGTCACCCATGATGGATATGTTCAAGCAGAGCTTTCCGACTAAGACAGACTTCTTAAATAACAGATTATCAGAACCACTATGAGTAACATTAGAATGTTGCTTAATTTAGTGCCTTAGATGAGCCTCTAAGGTTTGAAGGCTCTCAGAATGAGACCGGGGAAGAGCTACACCCTCAGTTTACCCTAAGGACATTGGTGGAGTAAAACTTTCACTAAGTGAAGAACCTTTATTTGCTGATATGGCAAGACTCAAAATGAAGAGAAACTGCCCCAAATATCCATTAGTAATTGGAATGTGGAATACATGAAGTATGAATCTAGGAAAATTGGAAGTGATTCAGATTGAAGTGGAATGCATAAAGACTGGCATTTTAGGTATTAGTGAGCTGAAAAGGATCATTGGCCGTTTTCAATCAGGCAGTCATATGATATACTATCCTGGAATGACAAATTGAAAGGGAATGTTGTCACATTTGTTGTCAAAGAGAACATTTATCGAAGAAATGTTCAAAATCCCTCATTCTAAGAGAGATGAAAATAAAAATAACTATGAGACATCATCTCACCACAGTAAGAACAGCAAAAATCAAATGCTGGCGAGATTGTGGAGAAACTGGAACCTTTATTCACTGTTGGTGGGAGTGTAAAATGGTGCAACCACTATGGAAGACTCTATGGTGCTTGCTCAAAAAGTTGCAAATAGAAATATCATTTGACCCAGCAATTCCACTACTGGGAATTTATCACAAAGAAACCATAACTGTCACCCTAGCAGAAATATGCACACCCACGCTTATTGTGGCTTTGTTCACAATAGCAAAGAGCTGGAAACAACCCAAGTGCTTGTTAACAAACGAATGGATAGAGAAGCTCTGGTATATTCCCACAATGGAATACTATGCAGCACTGAAAAACAAGGAACTCGTGAAATATACAAAATGGGTGACCTTGGAAGACATTATGCTGAGTGAAACATCTCAGTCACAAAAGGACAAATACTGCATAGGGCCACTGTTGTAAAATGGGAGTGACGTCGGGATTGAGGGAAGACAAAGAAAGGGAGGAATGATGTATACTGCATTGAAACAGATGAGGGAGAGAACTGTTCAAAATGGATATATGATTAGGTACTATTGTCATGACAAGAGTCCAGAATGAAGGCTGCACAGTGGAGTGGAGTTGGGGAAAGGGATTGCATAACAATAAAAGAGTTTTTCTTTTACTTTTTAAGGAGAAGAGTGAATTAAGGGGAGAATGGTTGGGTAGGGAGAAAAGTGCAACAATGAATGACTGGAAACCCTACGACTTAAACGTTCAAATAAATAAATAAACAAACAAACAAACAAACAAACAAACAATCAAACATTCATCAGGAACATTCAGGATCTATCTTGAAGTAGACTGCTGTCAGTGACAGGATATATCCATATAAATACAAGGAACACGTGTTAATACAACTAGTATTCAACTATAAAGCCAATCACTAAAGCCAAAGAGAAACATTGAGGATTTTAACCAGCTTCCACAGTTGACACTAATCAAATAAAAAGTTGATACATAACCAAGATGCAGTAATAATAATTAGAAACTAGAATTCAGAAATTTGAATCAAAGGATTGGAAGTTGAAAAATATGGTCTTGGTGACAGAAATAAAGCCAGAGATCGCAGATAGAATTTTGTTCATTCAATGATCTATTAATTTCAAATACATTTAAAAAATAAATCCTTACACATGGATCTTACCTGATGGAATACAGAGGAATCAGATTCACTGCATTTTTTGGAGATTATTAAAAAAATAGTGGGAGGAGTACATTGACAGATGACTACCAGAAATTAAAGTTAGATTCAGAAGAGGTTATAGAACAAGGTATATCACTGCTGGAAGTGATGAATTTTGGTTGAAAGCAGAAAATATCAGAAAAAGGTTTCTTTGCATTTTATTGACTCTAAGAAGGCATTTGGTTGCATGGATCATAATAAATTATGACTGAATTTGAGAAGTGAGAATTCCAGAACACTTAATTGTGCTTACGACAAACTTATACATAGAAAAAATGATACTAACTTGTTTGAACAGAACATGAAGAATACTGAATGGCTGTTGCCAGCAGTCACCATGTCATCAGCAGGCATGGATCTGTTCCAGTGGATTAACTAGATACTTTGGGGGGGGGTCGCCGATGTTTCGCTAGACCATGTGGGACCCATTAAGCTAAAGCAGAATGGAGCAGGACAGCTGGAGCAGCTCAATTGAGGCTGAGGAGCCAGTTCTGGGAGAGAAAATGAAAGGCTTGTCCTGTTCAGGTACTTTGAGGGGATCACTACTGTTTTGCTAGACCACACAGGACCCCTTACACTTAAGGGAAAAGCCAAAGCTTCCTGGTTTCCCATTCAGATACTTTGGGGGGGGGGATTATTGCTGTTTGGTCCTCAGCCTTGGGGATTTCAGGTCTAGAAGGAAGAACAAATATACAGGTCCTTCACTACACATTGCCATACTCTTGGTCACTATGTAGTTACAGTGACCTAAGATCTAATAAGAAAAGACTCACCTAATGTCAAGAAAGCAGAGGTCTGCCTTGGTTATAATGAAAAAAGAAAATAACCCTTCTCCTAAAAAAGCAGACCCAATGAATACCCCAGATAGAACCAGAAGATATGTTGATATGAAGTTATTTGAACAGCTACAGAAGATGCAAATGATGGAAGAAACATTTAAGAAAGCAAATACCCAAGAGACAACAGTCCAGAAGAAATATAGTGATGAGGAGCAACCTGAATAGCTATGGAAGAAAATGCAAAAGATGGAAGAAATAATTGATGGCATAGATAAAGAGGTATAAGAACTTAAAAAAATCATCACAAGACAGAGAAGGAACAGCTAACACAGTACTATAACAGAAAAGCATGAAAATGCAATACAGAGCCGTTTGTGCAATCATCAATGCTGAAGAAGAACAGACCAAATTGGTGAGAGGCCGGAAAGGTCAGAGGTCACTGACCCCTCCGCCCAGCAGCACCGAGAGCAAAGCGCTCCCAGCGTCATCCTTTATGCTGCAGGGGCCTGTT
>NW_006399801.1:3402256-3403589 GCF_000299155.1 Elephantulus edwardii | reverse complement strand
TAAATCTATTTTTAGTCTGGAAAGACTTTGTTTAAATGAAAGGTGCGCTATCCCTTTGATTCTATTTTAAAATTACCTAGTTAAAAAGCTCAAAAAAAAAAAAGAATCTTAAGAACAAAATGGCAGAAGTGTCCAAAATAATGAGCATAAAAAAGTAGAAACGAAGAGGTTGAACAGAGAGTAAGTGAGATGGAAGACAAGAGCCTCACTGAAAACATACTAGAAGTAAAATCAGAGATGAGATGTAAAGAAAATGAAGAAAACATTAGAATCATGTGGGATGACATCAAAGAGAATAACATTTATATGACTGGAATTCCAGAACAGGGGATTAAAAACCCTGCCCAGGAATTTTGAAGAACAGGGAAATCCATATTCAAGAAGCACAGCAAATACTAAATAGACTAGTCTTAAAAGAATAACATCAACACATATGATAGTCAAATTCTCCAAATTAAAAGACAAGGATAGAATTCCAAAAGCAGCACGAGAAAAACAAAGAGTCACCTACGAAGAGGAAACAATTAGATTAAGTTCTGATTTCTCAGCAGAAAACATGTGAGCTAGAAGACAATGGATGGCATATACAAAAAGTTAAAAGGAAAAAATTGCCAGCCAAGGATCCTAAACCCGGCAAAGCTCACCATCAAATATGAAGAAGAAATTAGATCATTTGCAGAAAAGAAGGAACTTAAGGAATTATGAAAACAAGACCAAAACTACAAGAAATTTTAAGTGAAGTCTTAACAGGAAGATGCTGGGGGTGGGGGGGAGCATATGGACCATAGTAACCAGAAACAACAGAAAAAGACACACAGCAAAATGGCAAAAGTAAAACCTGACCTGACAATAATCACACTTAGTGTGAATGGACTAAATGTACCAATTAAGAGAAAAAGAGTAGCAGAATGAATAAAAAAATTAGCCCATCAATATATTGCTGTAAGAGACACATTTAAGGGGGGAAAAAAAAGAAAGAAAAAGACTGAAAAGCAAAGGCTGGGAAAAAACCATAAAAGCAAATGGCAACCACAAAAAAAGTAGGAGTGTTAATACTAATCTCTGATAAAATAGATTTCAGGATGAAAACCATCATAAGAGATAAGGAAGGGCATTACACGCTGATTAAATGTACAATAGATCAAGAAGACATAATCTTGGTCAACATTTATGCACCAGATAATAGACCTGCAAAATACATAAAACAGAATTGAAGAAATAGACAGCACCACAATAGTGGTAGAAGATTTCAACATAGCACTATCACCAAAGGATGTTGTTGTTAAGTGCTGTGGAGTCAAAGATGACTCATAGTGACCCTATGAACGAAAGA
>NW_006399801.1:3388057-3400856 GCF_000299155.1 Elephantulus edwardii | reverse complement strand
TGTTGTTAAGTGCCATTGAGTCATAGATGACTCATAGCGACCCTATGAACAAAAGATCTGAACACCTTCAAATGGACAGACCAGTGCTATACCACTTAGAAGAATGTTTGACCAAAAATAATTAAAACCAGGGTAGGTCAACCTAAATGAAACTTAACAAAAATTCAGAAGACTTAAACTAATCAGCCAACTCGACTGAGTAGATGTATTAAAGGAACTGCACCTCACTAAAATGGAATTCACTTTCTTCTCAAGTGCACATGGTATGTTCTCCAGAATCGATCACATTTTAGGTCACATAGCAACTTCAACAAATTTAAAAACATTGAAATAATACAAAGTATCTTCTCATATCACAATGCCATAAAAGTAGAAATTAACCACAAAATCATCCATGTGGATTCTAAATAACTCTGTGCTAGAACATGATTGGGTTATAAAAAAAAATAAAATAGAGTGAAGTTAAAAAGATCCTTAAAACAAATTAATATGAAAATAATATATACCAAAACCTCTGAGATATAGCTGAGGCAGTCCTCAGCAGGCAATTTTCATAGCAATAGGCACACACGTAAAAAAGGAAGAAAGAAGAAAATTCAATGATCTAACTTTACCATGACCAATATAATTACCATGACCAAGTGGGATCCATAACAGGTATGCAAGGATGGTTCAATATAAGAAAAACAATCAGCGTAATTTACTATATTAACAAAGTAAATAATAAGATCCATATGATCTCAGCAATTGATGCAGAAAAGGCATTTGATAAAATTAAACAGCCATTCCTGATTAAGACATTCAGCAAAATTAGAATAGAATGGAATTTCCTCAGCATGGTGAAAAGTATATATGCAACCCAAGAGCCAACATAATTCTCAATAAAGACTAAAAACATTTTCCTTGTGAACAGGGACCAGACAAAGATGCCCACTGTCACTGCTTCTATTCAATATTGTATTGGAAGTGCTTTCTAGGGTAATATGACAAAAGAAGGAAATAAAAGGCATCCAGATTAGCAAAGAGATGGTTAAACTATCACTTTATGCAGATGATATGGTAGTGTACGTTGAAGCCCCAAAGACTCAACAAAAAACTGTTAAAATGAATAGATCAATTTAGTAGAGTGGCAGGATATAAGACCAATATCCAAAAATCAAGAAAACAAAGATTTTCACCACTGGGCTAATTGACAGCATCATGATGGATGGTGAAGAGATTGAGATTGTTAACAGCTTTAGTTTGCTTGGCTCCACTTGGTACCAGCAGTCAGGAACCCAAGAGAAGAATTGCGTTGAGAAAGTTGGCTGTCAGAGACATTCCCTGAGTACTGAAGAGCAATGATGTCAGTCCAGAGACTAAAATGTGCCTGATCCAGGCCAGACTCTTAACAATTGTTTGTTATTCATCAGAGAGCTAGACAATGACAGAAAGAGAATTGATGACTTTGAGCTGTGGTGCTGGAGAAGAGTTTTGAAACTACCATGGACTGCCAGGAAAACAAACAGGTTCGTCCTAGAGAGGGTGAAGCTGGCTTGCTCCTTGAAGGCAAGGATTATGAAGCTTTGTCTGACATACTTGGGGCTTGTTGCAAGGAGGGATCAATCAGTCCTTGGAGTGGGACATTATGCTTGGAAGGGTGGAGGGATAGAGAAGGAGAACATTGATGATATGGATTGATACAGTGACTGGGGTAATGACAGTAGGTGTGTCAGAGACAATAAATTTGGCACAGGATAGAGCAAGTCTCAGGGCTGTTGTACATAGGGTCACTATGAGTTGCAAGTGACTCTACAGCACATAAAAACAACAATAACAACATCAAAAAATCAGTTGGATTCCTCTACAGTAACAAATATAATTTAGAGAAGGAAACCAAGAAAGCAATACCATTTACAATAGCCAACCACAAATTGAGATACTTGGGAGTGACCCTAACTAGAGATACAAAAGCCCTATAAAAAGAAAACTACAGAACATTTCTACAAGACACAATAAAAGACCTAAAGAAATGGAAAAATGTGATGTTCCCTGTTCATGGATAGGAAGACTTAATATTGTGAAAATGACAATCCTACCAAAAGCAATCTACATATTCAATGCAATCTCAATACAGATATCAAATTCATTTTTCAAGGAGATTGAAAGGGAAATTGTCAAGTTTATTTGGGGAGGAAAGAGACCCTGAATAAGCAAAACACTTCTGAGAAACAAAAATGGAGTGGGAGGCACAGCACTCCTTGATCTCAAAACGTACTATACAGCAATAGTAACCAAAACAGCATGGTATTGGTACAATGACAGGTACATAGACCAGTGGAACAAAATTGAGAACCCAGAACAGCTATCTATGGTCAACTGATATTCAAGAAGGAAATCAAAGCTATCAAATGAGGATGTGACAATATCTTTAACAAATAGTGCTGGCAAAACTGGACTGCTACCTGCAGAGAGCTGAAACGGGATCCACATCTCACACTATACACAAAAATCACCTCAAGGTGGATCAGAGACCTGGGAGTAAAGCCCAAACCATAAAGTTCATAAGAGCTTGATCACAAACTGGGGTTAAGCTTAGAAGGCCATGTCTATGGTATAAAGAGACTGCCAAATACAGCCAGAAATGCACAATCTGAAGACGATAAAATTGATGACTGGGACCTTCTAAAATGTAAATCCCTGTGTGCATCACAAACTTTCTTCAAAAAAAGTGAAAAGAAAACCTACCGATTGGGAACAAACATTTGGCAATACCATCTCAGACAAGAGTCTCATAATGAAAGTTTATAAAATACTTCTGGGCCTCCACAAGAAAAAGACTGATAACCCAATTACAAAATGGGCAAAAGACATGGAAAGAATTTTCACACAGGAAGATATTCAAATGCCAAACAGACACATGAAGGAATGCTCCAAGTCACTGGCACTAAGAAAGATGCAAATAAAAACCACAATGAGGAACCATCTCACTCCAGGAACAGTGGCAAAGTTTAACAGAACAGCAAGTAATAAATGTTGAAGAGGATGTGGCGAGCTGGGAGCTCTTATACAATGGTGGGCTTGTAAAATGGTACAGCCATTCTGGAAGGCAGTTTAGCACTTCCTCAAAAAACTGAACATAGAAATTTCTTATGACACAGCTATTCTATTGTTTGTGATCCACCCCAGGAAAATGAGAACTAAGGCACAAATAGAGACTTGTATACCAATGTTCATAGCAGTATTATTCACTATCACAAGAATGTGGAAACAGCCCAGATATCCAACGACAATTGAATGGATTGAGAACTTATGGTACATTTGCACAATGGAGTACTATGCAGCATGCATGCAGGAGCAGTGATTTTGTAAATTATTACCTATCTTGGGAGGGACTGGAGAACATTATGCTGAGTGAACGAATTCAGTTTCACAAGGACACATATTGTATAAAACCATTATTGTAGAATGAGTATAAGGATCCACGGAAGGGGAGGGTGGAAGCAGAGAGTTGAGGATGTGGTGTTGGTGGTGGTTTAATCATGGGTCATACAGTTTGGTGTGGGAGGGGGATCAGGGGAAAAAAGAAATTGTTTCACACACACACACACACACACACACACACACACACACACACACAATCCAGTGTGCTGTTAAGTCAGCTAATAATGTGGAAACTTTTGAAAAGCCTTTTACTGTATTTTTGGTTTTTTTCCCCAGTAATTCTTGAGCATGAGTAACTGTGCACACATGTGTGACTGTATATGTGTGTGTGCACAATTAAGCGTGAATTCTCACTGCTATGTGAAGACACAATGAAAGTGTGTATAAACTAATGTAACATTTCTTAACTCTCAGCCTTAGTTATCTTTGACAGAGCAAACTGGAACAACTTCTGAACTAATTCCCAACTAGTAACTAATGAATAAATAAGTTCAAAATAGGAAAACATGCTGGTTTTCATATCTGTAATGATTTAAAACATTCTTTTTCTCTGTTTCAAGGATTTTGACTCTTTTTTCTCTGCCAAAGAGGAGAATATTATATATTCGTTCCTTGGCTTGGCGCCCCCTCCAGGCTCAAAGGTAAGATTTATCATGGTTTTGGGATCCAATAGAGGTCATAACTGAAGAAGCTAGAAATCAGCATTGAAGACTGTTTAACAAATGATAATCTTAAAAGCCATGATTTTAGTAATAATCTTAATTCTGATGAAATTTTCACTAATACATGTTTTATTCTAAAGTAATATTTTTGTATTTCTACTGTTTCTTGCTGGAGTACATTTAAAAAAAAACTCCAGTTGAGAACTATCTCTGCATTCAGTAATCTTAAATGGACCATATTAAATATGTAAAATAATATGACTTTCTGGGCTGTGTGTAGGCTTATTTTTTTAAAAATTATTTTTAGGCTTATTTTTAAAAGAATTTCTATTTAAAATGAATTTAACTTCTCATTTTTAGTCTGCTAAAGAGAGGGAAAGTAATCTAGAATTAAGAATAAGATGAAAAAATGCCTTCTGTTTTTATTTTCTAGTGTTTCATCTTTGGTTATATAGAACTATGCCAATTAAATAGAGATGATGCTAATAAAGCTAGTATTATGAATTTGAATTGTTAATACTGACCTCCTAATGTCACTACGCAGTGACCTCTGCCTTACTTATCTTAATCAAGAACTCCATAAATATCTCTCCAAAGACGCAAGTATAAATTTGCTTAATTAATTTATTTGTACTCAACTTCATTTACAAATTTTGTTATGATTGCATTTACAAATTTTGTTATGATTGAGTATTCTAATTTGAGGAGAAGCAAGTGAAAAGCCATAGTTACTGATTTTGTAGTGTGGACAGAGGTATAGTTTTTACAACTGAAGACCCATAATAGAGGTGTTTTTCACCTCTGGTCTTTAGCAATCTGGCAAAAATTGAAAATTGATGGTTTTCTTTACTATTTCATAAGTTAGACACTTACACAGAAGTAAAGTTACTCTCTTTACAAAGATCACAATGAGGAAAACAGAAAGAAGTGTTGAAAAGTATGTACCCACTTCTGACTTAGTCTCATTTTCAGATATTTCAAGTTTACAAGAACTTTAACAAAATTATCAATGGTCTGAGCCCTAGGTGCAGGGCATGAGGTTATGACATGATAATCCAAGATCACAAGAGAACAGTGGGAGACAGGGTGAGAACACGAAGGTAGTCAAGAGATGGGATGGGGAGAAAGAAAGAATAGTCTGCACAGGGCTTCAATGCTAGGGCAGATGTAGGCTAAGTGGAATCCCCAGCTAAGGGGGTCCCGAAAGATGGTGGCCAGTGAGCATCACCACCCTCAACTCTATTTTGGAGGGTTCTATGGTTGTAGGGTAAGGAAGCCCACTTTATCATTCACATGCATCTGAGTGCCTGTTGGGGACATCTTTGTCAAGGATGGAGTGTGGCCTGACTATTGCATCATGACCTAGTCTTTGGAACTTACCATGTCAATAACTGAGAAGTAAGTGTTCAGATATACCTGTTTTCTTGCACTTCAATTTATTGTGCTTCAGAGATAGTACAGTTTTCACATATTGAAGGTTTGTGGTGATCCTCTGAAGAGCAAATCTGTTGGCACCATTTCCCCAGCAATATGTGCTCATTTTGTGTCTCTGTGTCACATTTTGATAAATTTTGCAATATTTCAAACATTTTCATAATGGTGCTGTGACTTTAATAAACTATGTTGTTGTTATGTGCCATTGAGTCAGAACTGACTCAGAGCTCACCCTCCAGTGGGTTTTCAGAGGCAGTAAATAGCTTAAGAGGTTGCCCATCTTTTTCTTGTGGAACAGCTGGTGGATTCGAGCCATGGTCATTTGGGTTGGCAATGCAACTCCTTACCACTAAAGCAGCAGAGCTTCTTGAATAGACTATAATATAGTATAAACATAATAGACTATAATATAGTATAAACATAACTTTCTATACTTTAAAAACAACAAAAAAATTCTTGTGGCTTCTTATTGCGATACTCATTGAATCATATTGGTCTGGACCCAAACTTTCAATATCTCCCTCAAAATCCCTTATTTCTTCATTTTTCTGTATTTTTATAATGTTTTCCCTTATTTCTTCATTTTTCTGTATTTTTCTTTGGAAATTATAATTATTATTAGTATTTGATTGGCACTGGAATTCAGAACTTACCAGCCAATTCAAGGGAGAAATATGAGGCAGGCTGTTTCTGAAAAGATTGTATAGTCTTGGAAACTCTATGTGGCAGTTTCACTCTGTCCTGTATATAGGGTTTCTATGGGGCAGGTGTGTCATAGACAGTGAGATTGACTTAGGATAGGGAAGGGTTCAGAGCTATTGTTCACATGGTTGCTATGAGTCATAGAAGACTGGACAGCACCTAACAACCACATGAATTTAAATTGACTTGAAATTTGTCTAATACTTAACCAAATTGACATATCATAAATTTGTCATTCCTTAACTTTGTGCTTTTTTATTATTTTTTTTATTTGTAATAAACTTATTTCTGCTTTTACAGCTGCACAATGGCTGTATATAGTTCACGAAGTATGCCAGCAAGTTATTGTACCTTCATTTTCTTGACTATTATATTTTTGGATATTAGGGTGTTTACAATTTTTTTAAGTTATAAATAACCCTACAATGAGCAAAGCTACAAAATAGTGGTCTTCGCGTGAACTAGTTCTTTTAGTGACACAAGTGCATGAATGTGTGAGTATATGTCCTTGAAATGTGTGACCAGGTTCCTCATTGACAGGATGATGACGTTTGTTATATTGTTATATTGTACCATAATGTGCCAGTTTCGCGGCACTTCCCAGAAATGATCATGTTTAATCTCCTTGCTCTTAGGACCATTAGGTTTTATTTCAGATATTTGATTCTCATTTTATTGTGCTATGAAAGGATCATGGTGTGGTTACATAAATGCTATCTTTGTGTATATTTGTAACTCAACATATATTTTAATTTCTCTAGGAAAGTACTATTTTTCCCATTTTTTATTATGGTATATATACACTCAGAGAGATATTAAGCAGACACTTTGCTATTTTAGCAATTACTAAGTGTATAATTCAGTGGCATTAACTACTTTCACAGTGTTATGCCACTACGTATACTACTTCCAATTTTTTTCATCTCTCCAGACTTATTAAACTATTGTCTCCCTGTACTTATTAAACTAAAACCTCCTTTTCCTTCTCTCCAAAGACCCTGGTAGCTTCTAGTGTGCTTTCTATCTTTCTATACTGTACTCTGTACTTTGTAGATGTAGAATAAGAAGTTTCCCCCCATTATCAAATAATAAACTTATTAATGCTGTCACAGTCTCATAGAACTTGTTTATGTAGTTTGTATTACATTCTATAAGTTGATGTACCATCATTTTCTTTAGCATGATTTTATTTTGAACATTAAGCTGCTCATAAATTTTTTAAAAAATAAGTTACGTGCCTTCGAGTTGCCTGTCACTCATAGCGACCTAACGCACAAAAGCTCTGAACCTCTTCCTATTCTGAGCCAATCTCATTGTCTCTGACACACCTACCCTCATTTTCTCAGTCACTGAGTCAATTCATCTCATCAAGGCTCTTACTCTCCTGCACCGTCCCTCCACCCTTCCAAGCATGATGTCCTTCTCCAAGGACTGGTCCCTCCCGGCCACCTGCTCAGAGTAATTGGAGCTTCAAAATCCTTACCTCCAAGAAGCAGCTTGGTTTCATCCTCTCCAATACAGACCAGTTTGTTCTCTTGGTGGTCCGTGGTATGTATGTTCAATACTCTTCTCCAGCACCACAACTCACAGGCATTGATTCTTCTTCTGTCATCCATAGTCATTGCCCAGCTCTCTGATCTGCAGTGATTTCAACCATAAAATAGTGTTCCTTTTATTGAAGTATTTCTTTTGGATAAATTCTCACCTTTGATCAAGAGGAAAACTTATTCCAAAGTGAATATACCACATGTGGAACATCCATAGGTATGTTGTTGTTATGTTGTTAAGTGCCGTCGAGTCGCTTGCGACTCATAGCGACCCTATGTACAACAGCCCTAAACTCTGTTCTGTCCTGTGCCAATCTCATTGTCTCTGACACACTCATCCCGATTACCCCAGTCACCTAATCAATCCATCTTCTAGAGGGCCTTCCCCTCCTGCGCCTGCCCTCCACCCTCCCAAGCATGATGTCATTCTCCAAGATCTCTCTTTACAACATGACCAAAGTATGTCAGACGAAGCCTCAGAATTTGCCTCCAAGGAGCAGCCCAGTTTAACCCTCTCCAAGATGAATCTGTTTGTTTTCTTAGTAGTCCACGGTACCCTCAAAACTCTTCTCCAACACCAAAGCTCAAAGGCATCAATTCTCCTTCTATCCTCCCTAGTCATTGTCCAACTCTCTGATGCATAACATGTGATTGCAAAGACCATGGCCTGTATCAGATGCACCTTAGTGTCCAGAGAGACACCATTGCTCTTCACTTTAGAGAGGTCCCTAACAGCAGACATTCCCATAGCACTATGTCTTTTAATTTCCTGGCTACTGGTGCCAAGAGTGTTGACTGTGGAGCCAAGCAAACTAAAGCTGTAAACAATCTTAATCTCTTCACCATCCATCCTGATGCTGCCAATTGGTCCATAGATATACAGTGTGAATATGCATATTTTTTTTCTCTGGGATAAATATTAAGGAGTGCAATTGCAGGAGTACTTGGTCCTTGTAATTTTAGTGTATCTGTCCACAACATTTTAAAATTCTCTGTCTCCAGCTCTCTGCACATTTTGTTATAATATTTTACCTTCTCAAGCTGCCTTCTGAAATCTCTTGTTCACCTCTTTTACTTCAGTTCAGCATCTCTTCCTTTAATTTTGGCTTCTTGAACCTCTAATGCAATTTTTATAGTCTCTTCTGACAAACATTTTGATTTTTTCTCTTTTCCTTCTCTATAATGACCTTTTGCTTTCTTCATGAATGATATCTTTGATATCCTCCTACATTTCCTCTGCTCTTCAATCGTTAATGTTCAATGCCTCAAACCTACTCTTGAGATGGTTCTTAAATTCAACTGGGATAGACCCAAGGTTGTGTTTTGGTTCTTGTGGACTAGTTTTACTTTTCTTCACTTTCGGTTTAAACTTGCATATGACTAATTGATGGTCTGTTCCACAATCAACAACTCATTCACCATTTCTTAACCTGAAAGAATTGAAAAATCTAAGCTTTGAGTTGCAATACTGAGAGATGCTAAAGACACAATCTTGAATGATCCAGGATGCATCAAAAGAAAATGGAAGGAATATACAGAATCATTATAGAGAGAATTAGTTGACACTGAAAAATTGTAGGAAGTACCATATGAATAAGAGCCAATGATAATGAAGGATGAGGTTAAGCTGCACTGAAGGTATTGGCATAAAAAAATAATGCCCAAGGAATCTATGAAATACAAAATTATATATATCAACTAACAAATGCTGCCCTGGATGTCCATGCCAGGAAATTGGGGAACAGCTACCTGGAGAACTGACTTGAAGAAATTATTTGTCCTGATTCCCAAGGAAGGTCCAACAGAATGCAGAAATTATGGAAAAATATCATTAATATCTCAAGCAAGCAAAATGTTGAACATCATTAAAATATAGCTAAAATAGTACATTGGCAGAAAAATGCTGGAAGTTCAAGCTGTCTTTAGAAGATGCCACAGCACCAAAAATATCATTGCTAATATCAGATGGATCCTGGATGAAAGCAAAGATACCAGAAGAATGTCTATTTATACTTTTTTATATTTTTAAAAAATAATTTTATGAACATTTACAGAGATTTTGGATTTCCATTCATTCATTTGGATTTCCATTCATTCATTGCTGCACTTCTCTCCCCGCCCAGCCCTCCCCCGCCACCCCAGTTCGCTCCTCTCTTTGAAAAGTAAAAGAAACACTCCCTCCCTGGTACACAATCCCCCCTGCACCCCTCCCACCACCCCAAGTACATTGCACTATGCAGCCTTAATTGTGGACTCTTGTGATAACCATAATACCCTATCATACACTGATTTTAAATTATTCTCTCCTTCATCTGTTTCAGTGCAGTATACACAATTTATCCGGTTTTTCTCAGTCTTACCCCAACCCTGATATCAGTCCTATTTTACAGCAGTGGCACCATGCAGTATTTGTCCTTTTGTGACTGAGATACTTCACTCAGCATAATGTCCTCCAGGGTCACCCATTTTGAATAATATTGCATGAGTTCCTTGTTTTTCAATGCAGCATAGTATTCCATTGTGTGAATATACCACAGCTTCTCTATCCATTCATTTGTTGATGGGCATTTAGGTTGTTTCCAAGTCTTTGCTATTGTGAACAAAGCCACGATAAACCTGGGTGTGCATATATCTGCTTGGATGTCAGTTATGGTCTCTTTGGGATATAGTCCCAGTAGTGAATTGTTAGGTCAAATGCTATCTCTATTTGCAACTTTTTGAGAAAGTGCCATACCGCCTTCCACAGTGGTTGCACCTATTTATACTTTTGCTGACTGTGCAAAGGCATTTGTGTGTATCCTAACAAATCGTGGCTAATACTGAGAAGAATGGAAATCCTAGAATGCTTAATTGTGCTAATATTAAATCTATACCTAAAATAAGAAACTATTTTCTGAGCTGAGCAAGGGAACAACTCATGGTTTAAAATCAGGAAGAATATGTGTGGGAATTGTATCCTTTCTCCATATCTATTTAACCTGTTGTTGTTATGTGCCATCAGATAGCCTACGACTCATAATAACCTTATGCATAATAGCTGTGAATCCTGCACTGTCCTGAGCCAGTCTCATTGTCTCTGACACACCTTCCTCATTATCACAGTCACTTTGTCAATTCCTCTCTTCCAGAGTATTCCTTTCTTGTACTGTCCGTTCCAAGCATGATGTCCTTCTCCAAGGACCAGTCCTTTCTGGCAGTATGTTCAAAGCATGTGAGATATAGCTACAAAATCCTTGCCTCCAAAGAGAAACCTGGTTTCACTCTCTCTAAGATAGACCTGTTAGTTTTCTTGGCAGTCCATGGCATGTTTAATACTTTTCTCCAGTACCACAACTCAAAGGCATTGATTCTTCTTCCGTCGTTCTTAGTGTCCAGTTCTTTGATGTATAGCAAGTAATGGCAAAGACTGTGGGCTGGATCAGGCACACCTTAGTCTCTAGACTAACATCATTGCTCTTCAGCATTCAGAAGAGGCCCTTGGCATTAGACCTTCCCAATGCAACTCACGTTTTTTAGTTGAGATTTTAATAAAAGTTTATAAAGAACTTTGATTTCCATTCATTCATTGTTGCACATTTTTCTCCCTACCCTCCACCCCCCTAATTAACTTTATTCTTTGGAAAAAAAGTTCTTTTATTGTTATACAGTCCCTATCCCAGCCTCCCCAGTTGACTTTACTATGCAGCTCTTATTTTGGACTCTTGTAATGCTAATAATACCTAATAATATATTCCATTTATACAGTTCTCTCCCTTGTCTGTTTCAATGTCATGTACATTATTTATCCCCTCTTCTCTTAGTTTTCCCCCCAAACCCCTGGCAGTTCTGCATTATGCAGTATTTGTCTTTTTTGCGGCTGAGATATTTCACTCAGCATAATGTCCTCCATGGTCACCCATTTTGTATAATATTTCATGAGATCTTTGTTTTTCAGTGCTGCATGATATTCCATTGTGTGAATATACCACAGTTTCTCTATTCATTCATTTGTTGATGGGCACTTGTGTTATTTCCATCTCTTTGCTCTTGTGAACAAAGCAGAAATAAATGTGGGGGTGCATGGCAACTTGTGTTTTGATTTCCTGTCTGCTGGTGTGAGGAGTGTTGATTGTGGAACCAAGCAAGCTGGAATTGTTAAAAATCTGAATCTCTTCTCCATCTATCATGGTGCTGCCAATTGGTCCAGTGGTGAGAAATTTAATTTTCTTGATGTTAATCTTCAATCTATTTTGAAGACTGTGGTCCTTGACATTCTGCAGCAAGTGCTTGACATCTTCAGTTTTGGCAAGCAAGGTTGTGTTATCTGCATAAAGCATGTTGTTGATAAGTCTTTCTCCAATCCTGATGCCATATTCCTCCTTGTAAAGTCCAGCCTCTTTAATTATCTGTTCCGCATAGAGATTGAAAAAGTATGGAGATGCAACAATGAATGCATTTAAAAGAAAAGAATAAAGAAAAGGTATGGAGACAGGACACATCCCTGATGCACTCTTTTCCTGACTGTGAATCATTCAGTATTTCCTTGCTCTGTTCTGACGACTGCTTCCTGGTCCAAGTGCAGGTTTTTCATTAGCATAATTAAGCGTTCTGGGATTCCCATTCTTTTCAAGATTAGCCAAAATTTGTTGTGATCCATTCAGTTGACTTTTGCATAGTCAACGCAAGACGGACATTGCTTTTGTACCCTCTGCTTTCAGCCAAGATCCATCTGACATTTGTCTCATCTGGATTTTTAATATAAAGAAAATTATACAATATATAGTTCCTATTTTTATTTTTCTTTTTTCAAAGAGATTATCCTATGATAAGATGCATCCTATCTCCATACCTTTTCAATCTATATGCAGAACAGATTATCCGGGAGACTGGGCTCTATGAGGAGAAATATGGGGTCAAAATTGGTGGACAATTTATCAACAATCTGCGTTATGCAGATGACACAACCTTGCTTGCTGAAAATGAAGAGGACCTGAAGCACCTGCTGCAGAGGGTCAAGGACTGCAGCCTCCAATATGGATTGAGGCTCAATGT
>NW_006399801.1:3381726-3387627 GCF_000299155.1 Elephantulus edwardii | reverse complement strand
TTGTACATAGGATCGCTATGAGTCGCAAGCAACTTGATGGCGCATAACAACAACAACAAGTTGTGTAATGCCCAAGATTTTAGTAAAACTATGGATTTATTGCCACAGACTGTGCATAATTTTGTTTTGTACTTTTAATACCTAATTGGTATTTTATTTTTTAAACAGAATATTTCAGATTTTTATTTTATCAATCTAACATTGTGTAAGATCTATCCATTCTGTTATCATAACATACAGTCAAGTCGAGTACGACTCATAGTGAGTGACCCTGTAAACAATAGACACATAGGGTGTGTTCTTGAAGTTGATAGTGTTGATGTGTAAATCTAGTCCAGCCTCTGTTAACCTTCATCTCTCCCATTATTTTATGTCTGGTTTCAGCTTTTAGTTTGCCTTGTTTGTTCTGGTTGTTGTTGTTTAGTGCTATTGAGTCAATTTTGACTCATAGTGACCTTAATGTGGCAGTAAATCTGACTCACAGGGTTTATAAAGTTATAACCTTTGTAGTGAAGCTCTCTGGTAGTGCAGTGGTTAAGTTACTAAGCAAAAGAGGGGTAGTTGGGGTCCACTGGCTGCTGTAAGAGAAAAAGATGTGACTGTGCTTCTGTAAGGATGTGTTTCCCTGAAAGCTCTCCAGGGTTCTGTGAGTCGATATCACCTCAATGGCAATGGGTTTCAGTCCTCACTGGAGCATACTGCCAGGTCTCTCTCCTATGAAGTTTCTGGGTGGATACAAACTTGCAGCCTTTTGGTTATTAGCAACCAAGTGCTTAGGTGTTACACCATAGGGTTTCTTAAGTTTGTGTTTAGTTCATATCACATTGCATGAAAATCTCTTTAGTTACATGTAAGAAAAAGATGACCTTGGAATTCCAAAGTCCGTGCAGAGAGATCTGAGAGGTCATCCAGTTCAAATTCTTCTATCCACAGAGGAAAAACTTGAAGCCCAAAGGGCTTAAGTGGTTTGCACCAAGATATACACTAATTATAAGCACATTCTGTGCTAGACCCTGGGTGTTGTCAACAGTGCTTGGATTTGTAGGTGTTTATGTGTTCAGACACAGAAAGCACTTCAAGTATTCTTGATTAAGACAGACACTTGATGGTTTATGGAAACTGTACTTGTCACAGTGTCATTTTATAGTAAACAACATGTGCAGAAGTGTCAGCAAGGAAATGAATCTTGATCAAGCTAAAAATAGACACTTTTGGCAATTATCTAGAAAATAAAGACCACAAGTTGATTCTGATTAATAGCAACCTTATAGGACCGAATAGAATTACCCCGTGAGGGTTCCAAGGCTGTAAATCTTTATGTCAGTTCTTTCTCCCCCTGGGCAGCCAATGATGACTTAAAATCACTTTCAGTTAGCAGCCTAATACTCTCACTACTGTACAACCAGAAGTCCTTATATAGAAAAATGTTTGTTTATAAAATGATATCAGCATTACAAGCAGAATTACTACTTTTAGAAAATTTTTAGTGTCTTTAGATAGGCTGTTTTTTGTAAGGAACATATGAAGAATATTTTTTTTTTAACAGAGTGAGTGAGGTTGGGGAAGGGTGAGAATACAGAAGACTCTCAATATTCCCAACTGCAAGGCATATGGTTAAGGAACTGGAAAATAGGAACTCCCCATGGATTTTCATTTCTGATTCTTTTTGCATATTTGATTTATTCTCCACCTCTCTGTGTTGACTTACCATCAAAGTTTGGACTCACAGTGATTGTCCACCCTTGGTCTATTTGCCATCACAGATATGCCCTCAAAACCAAATGGTTGCAGGAGTAATGATTTTGTAACTTATTACCTCACTTGGGAGGGACTGGAGAGCATTATGCTGATGAACTCAGTCCCACAAGGACAAATATTGTACAAAACCATTATTGTAGAATGAGTATAAGGATCCAAGAGGGGGTGGAAGCAGAGGGATGAGGATGTATGTTTGGGGGGAATTAATCATGGGCTTGTACAATTTGAGGGGTGAGGAAGTGAGGGAAATTGGAAGAATCCGCTTTGGAAAACAATGTATTCGAATTTTGTAAATAAACTAGAATAAAAATAATAAACCAAAAAACAAAAACTCAAATGGTGCAACCAGTTTCCAAATTGTCACAAGAAGTGTTAGTGTATGGGAAAACTCAAACTCATTGCTGTCATGTCAGGACAGACTCATAGCTGATCCTTTAGTGAGTTTTCTAAAACTGTAAGTTGGATGGAAGGAGATTGGTCATTATAGTCCCTCCAAGACGCTGGTAGATTCAAACTGCCAGTTATAGCCTCTGAGTGATTAGCTTAACCCCCAATGGATTACACCAACAGAGGTCTCTGGTGTGTTTGTTGGTGTTAGGTGCTGTTGAGTTGATTACACTTATAGCAAGCAGGCTTGTGAACAGCAGGCCTGAATCCTGCCCTGTCCTGCACCATCCTAACAATCCCTTCTATACTGGAGCCCATTCCTCTAGCCACTGTGTCAATCCACGGTCTTACCCTCCACCCTTCTAATCACTATGTTCTTCTCCAGGGACTGGCCTTCTAGCAACACGCCCAAAGTGTGTGAGACAGAGTTTTATTATACCTCCATCTTAGGAGTACCCTGGCTGCACCCTCTCTAAGACATCTGTTTGGTCTTTGGGCTGTCCAAGTGGTATTCAGTACTCTTCTTGAACACAGAACTCAAAGGCATTGATCCTTCTCCATCTATGAGCTTGGTGCTGAAAATTTTTGT
This sequence comes from Elephantulus edwardii, assembly GCF_000299155.1. Lineage (NCBI taxonomy): Eukaryota > Metazoa > Chordata > Mammalia > Macroscelidea > Macroscelididae > Elephantulus > Elephantulus edwardii. The sequence goes on along the minus strand of NW_006399801.1, from coordinate 3,384,893 downwards.
TTTCTTGATGTTGATATATAATCCATATTGAATGAATGCTGTAGTCTTTGACCTTCTGAAATAAGCTCCTCAGGCCCTCTTCTCTTTGGACAAGCAAAGTTATATAATCTGCATGGTTGTTAATAAGCCTTCCTCCAATTCTCATACCACATTCTTCTTGATAGTGTAGTTTCTTGAATGATTTGCTCAGCATACAGATTGAATAGGTATAAAGGGAGGATACCACCTTGACTCACACCTTTCTTGATTTTAAACCATGCAGTGTTCCTCTGCTGTTTGGACAACTGGTGTAGGTGAAGTTAGCTTATATTTGCTTGCTGTTGTTAGGTGCCATGAGTCAAGTATGACTCATAGAGACACTATGAACAAAAGATCTGAATCCTGTTTTATCCTGTGCCATCCTCACACTTCCTGACACAAAAGAGCCCATTGCAGCAGTCACCATGTCAGTCCACCTGGTCAAGGGTCTTCCTCTCCATCGCAGACCCTCCACCCTTCCAAGTATCATTTCCCCCTTCAGAGAACCCCTTCCAGCAACATACCTGAAGTATGTGAGGTAAAAGCCCATCATCCTTGCCTCCCAAGAGCACTCCAGTGTGTAAGCTGATTTGTTGTTTTGATTTAGTTAACACTCATCTGTGGACTGGAAACCTCTTGTTTAAATCAGTCAGGACCTGGTGAGCAGACCTTTGTATTTAAAATTTGGCTGGGTCCTGCCTAAGAGTCTCCAGTCTTGGAGCCTTCTGTGTGTTTATATTTGCTGGTGAGGGCCAATTATGCATCTCTTCCCAATTTTGCACTTAGCGACATCATGGTGGTAGCTTGGAAATGATCATGATTGGAGTGTGTTTAAACAATGAAAATCAGCATTCACTATTGATTGGAGCTTTTTTTCCTCCCTGAAGAAACAGGAGTTAAACATTTACTAACATAAAATTGTCCAGTGGTTGTGATTGAATGTTAGTGGCCAGGCGATTGGTGGGGAGAGAGGTTAGGTGGTTGAGATATGGCTGGCATCAAACAAGTCAATGGATTAGAAAGTTTGAAAAACAAAAGTAACAACCAATCAGAAAAATAGCCTCTGTGTATACATTAGGATAAAGTTGGGTACATAACAAATATTTAACACTGTACTGATTATTGGAGTAGTAGTCGCACTATAGGGTAGGCATTGTTGTTGCTGTTGATAGGTGCCTTGGAACTGAGTATGAATCATAATGACCCTAAGAAAAATAGACCTGAACTGTGTCCCATCCTGGACCATCCTCATTCATCTCTGACATACTTGCGATAATTGATGCAGTCTCTGAAAGGGAAAAAAAGTGAAGCACTGAAAATTTGGCAGTTTGAACCCACTAAATCCTCCTTTCTCCGGGGAGAAAGATGAAGCAGTCCATAAAGATTTGCATACTTGAAATCTTATATTGTGGTTCTACTCTGCCTTACAGGGTCACTATGAATTGAGCTTGACACCATGGCAATGGGTTTGGTTTACTGATAACCACCCACTGATTAGACTGGACGCTTAATTTGTTATCAGATCATGAAGGGCCTTTGTAATACAAATTCTTGTAAAAATCTCATAGCCACTAGATAAGGGAAAAATACATAAAGTAGTGAGTGTAGATATAGCCTTTGCAACATGTAATTTTCCTGCCTTTATTTTATGTAAAAATTATTTATTTTGGTTTACATACAAAATTCATATCCATTGTGTTCCACGCATTCCTCTATTCACCTTGTGTTTCATATGTTCATTTTCTTAAATTGTGTTTTATAAAATTAATCACCATTGGTCCATGCCCACCCTTACCCTACCCTTTCAGGTCTCCGCTGGATATTTCCTCCTTCCTTCACCTCCTTCCCTCACTCTTTCCACCAACTCTGATATTGCTCACTCCCTTCATCCTTATCTCTTTTCTTCCCTCCCCTACATCCTTTGGACATGTGTACACACCTTACTAGTAATCCTTCTAATTTTACAATAATGGTCTTATGTAGTATTTGTCCTTATGAGATTACCTTTAATTTTTTTCCATCTCAAAATGATGCTCAGGGTATTTAAGACTTTTCTACCTATTTAACTTGCAGTCTTGTTGTAAAGGTAAAATGGAGGATGAAGACAAACAATTTGAATCATTAAAAGGTGTTGAAATGTAAACTGTTATTTTCAAGAAAGCTTTCAAATGTTCTCTATTTATTATTTACTTATAATTTATTTCTTTATTGATGCAGGTGACAAAATCTCCTGAGGATGCCTCTTCCCTTCCCAATGGTGAAGTAACTGGAGAGGCACAGAGCACCACAGAGGTAAGCATTGATGTCCTGATTTGCCTTCTCCCACACTGTATTCTCAAATGTCTATCTCCAATTCTATTTGTATTTTTAAAACTTATTTGTTGTGCTGTTATTGTTGACAGCAAACATAGCAAAACATATACCAAATCAATAGTTTCTAGTATTTTGTGACATTGATTATCTTCTTTGAGTTTGCCACCCTTCTCATTCTCCTTATCTGAGTTGTTCATCCCTCATTAACATAGACTCCTAAGATTTCTAGCTAATCTTTTGAGTTGTTATTGTCAATTTGATTTCACATAGACAGTTCTTAAAAAAGAATAATGCTCAAAGCAGACCTTTTCTTACATTTTAAGTCAAACTGTTGTTCGGTTGTAAGATGACTCCAGGTGATATTTTTGGTTGAATGTTTAAAGATTCTCTCAGGGCAGTAGTTTCAGGGCTTCACTTACAATCTACAGCTCCAAAAAATCTGGTGTCCATAAGAATCTTAAATCCTGTTCTGGATTTCCCTCTTTTTGTAAGGTTTTTTCTATGGATTCTCTGGTCAAAAGTTTCAGAAATGGCTACTGGGTATTAGCTGGTTCTTGTGGTCTCATAGCAAAGGAGGCGGTAATCAGCCACATTCCAAATTCTCCTTCTATTCTAGCTCTCCTTTTTCCTCTTTTGTTCTGGTTGGATAGAGAACAATTGTTGTGCCTGAGATGGCTTTTGGCAAACTTTTAACACCACAGGCACTACAAACACAATGAACTAGTAGGTAGAATAAAAGCAGTAAACATGTTGTTATATATGTGAACTGGGCTGTCCATTGAAACTATCCCTAAATCTCCAAACCAAGGAACCAAATCCTGTGAGTTATACAGTTG
>NW_006399801.1:3375992-3381626 GCF_000299155.1 Elephantulus edwardii | reverse complement strand
TGTGTGAAGTAGTTGGATTCTGGAGGGTAGATTCTCTTGATGTAGTTGAAAGTTGGGTGTAAACTGTTGGGGTTTTTTCGTTTTGTTAACAATCATGTGTAAGCTGATTGGTTCCCTGGATTTAGTTAACAGTCAGCTGTGAGCTGGATGCCTCTTGTTTAAGTCAATCAGAACCTGATTGGTGGGCCTTTGTATTTAAAAGTCGGTTTGGTTCTTTGGTCTGCAAGCCCTTCGGTTTGCTGTTGATTGTGTTTGGGAAGAGCATTTTTCTAGGCAGTATAGCATTTGTCTGTCAGTGTACTGTACTGAGATAAAGTTGGGGTGGCTGTCATCCTGAGTGCTGTGCCACTGGTGTGTCACATACAATAATGGTTACTCATGGTGGACAGGGTTTGGTAGAGCTCTCCGATTAAGAGAGGCTTGGAAGCAGGATTAGCATCGACTTCCTAAACACCAGGCCTTTGCTGTTGAAAACTCTACGAACATTAGATAAGTGACGGTAGTTATAGAACAGGGTTCAGATCTTTTTGTTCATAGGGCTGCTATGAGTCATACTTGACTCCATGGCACTTAACAACAACGACAACAATAACATATAACTATGTACACACACACACAAAGCCATACAATAGTTGTCCCTTTGTAATTGGTTTATTTCAATCAGAGTAACAACTTCAAGCTCCATCCCAATGTGCTAAGACTTCATTTCTCGTGCTGGCTTATGAGTAGTATTCCATTGTATTTCTGTGCTACATTTTGTTTATCCTTCAGTCTGTGGATGGTTGGTTGTTCTCTACCTTTTGGTTATTGTGAACAGTGTTGCCATGAGCATTGATGTACACATCTTTGAATCTCTGATTTCAAGTCTTTTGAATAAATATAAGTGAAATTGCTAGAGCATATGGTTCTTCTTTTCATTTTTTTTTTTTAGTAGCCAACATACTATTTTCCACAAGGCTGGTACTATTTTAAATCCTCACAGGTTTTAGTTTCCCCATGTTCTTGCCGGTGTTTGGTATTTTATGATTAAGTTGCACATTTTAGCCATCCTAGTGGAGGTGCAGAGATAGCTCACTGTGGTTTTGGTCCACATCTTTCTTATGGCTAATGACACTCAGCACCCTTTTATATGTGTGGTGGCCATTTGAATGTTCTCTTTGATGAAATGTCTACTCATGCCATTTGCTCATTTTATAATTGGTTGTTTATTTGTTGTTAAGTTGTTTAACTTTTGTATTAATTTTGGTTAGTATATTCTTGTCAGGTATATGATTTCTGCAGATATTTTCCATGTCATTAGCTTGTCCATGCTACAGAAGCCATAGAAAACAAACAGTGTGTAAATATAGCCTTTGGAGTTTTTTTCCTTATAATTCTTTAATGAATAAATTGAAAGTCAATATTCAGAGAGTTGATTAGTCTTCCGAGCATGCCAGTCACATCTATTGACTTACACTAATAAATTCAATTAGGAATTTTGAGGTTCAATGATTTTAAACTCTTGTTAACTGATTTGATAAATATGAACTCTGCTGAATTTATATACTATATATCTCAATAATAAAATCACAGCATACATGGTCTGGGTTTTCCTTGGTAGATTATCTAAGGTTGTAAATAATACTGTGAATTTTCTTTATTACCAGCAAACAGAGAAGGCTGAAGAGGGTGAAGAGAATGAGGTTCCAAAGGAGGAGGGTGTAGATGGGGACAACCTCCCTGAATCCCAGGATAAAAATGTGAGTGCTATTTTCAGTGTAGTTTCATTATATATTTGTGTTTAATAAATATTTACTGAACTTCTAATAGGTGCAAACAACAAGGATCTGATACAAAATGAGAGGGCACAGCTTATGCAAGACTGCCCTCATTTATGATACCAAATGAATATCATCTCAGGTTTGAGCATTTGCTAGAACTCTCAAGAGTTTCTGGCTGTGAAACTCACAGTTATGCTTTGTTACAGGGACCCTCTAGCCAGTTACTGTAGAGTCAACTCTACGATGACTTCATGTGTGTCAGAGTAGAACTGTGTTTTTAAGAGTGTTAAATGGCTGATTTTTTTTCAGAAGTAGAATACTTGGCATTTCCCCCAAGGTACCTCTGGGTGAATTGGAACCTTCAACTTTTTGATTAGCAGCTGAATGTATTAGCTCTTTGCATCACTTCAGAACTGTATCACAGAGAAAGGATACAAATTAAAATCAGCCAAGGGAATTGGAATATAGGGCAGAGTCCACAAAAGTACTGAACATGGGCTTTCTAGAAGTCCTCTCCTGTGGAGCCAGAGAAGTGTTACTTGCTTGATGATGTGTGACCATGTACACAGAGGGTTGCCAACCATAAAGCTTGCCCAAACTTTGGTGTTAAGTTTTTACTGAGATTCCATGTTTAGTTGCCTGTGTGAGTAATCTCCAGCTCCTCAAAAAGTAGGGTGGATATTGCAGGACCCAAAGCTCCAATCATAACTTACAATGCTAGACTATCTGGTGGCCAGGGCCTCAAGCAAATAAGGACAGTTCTTCTACAGAGCACTTTCCAGAAGGTCAATGGTCTCTTTAGCCAGGGCTGCAGATGTCTGCAGATCTCTGAATGTGCTAGCTGCTGTGATAGACATTGAACCCAGACTAGAGAAGGCTTTGAAAATTTGCTGTTGCTATTGTTGGGTTAGGTTCATATTCTTTTTAATGCAAGTAAATGTTTATTTAGGTAGGCCTTGTTCTTTGAGCAAGACTTATGACTTATTCCCAATAGATACTCATCCAAGATCACTGTCTATTAGGGAGACGGAGGCAAGGCAGTAGAGTATGTGTGTGTGATACTAACTAGAACTTGAGGACAAAAATGGAAGCCTGGAGTCAGAACTTGATACTTAAGTTCATCCCGGGGAATAGCAAATCCAGGGCAATCCAAGACATATGATCCAATTCTGAAGGGATTCCTATGCGGGAGCAATGACATAAGGATTGTCTAGGGGAAGTACATAGTAAATTTGAGGGCATTTGGGGCTGACCAAGGACAAAGGATATGATCCTAAGATAGCAGCATTGTACACACAACAAGCCTTTCTCTGGGGCTGAAGACACAATGGCAGCGGCATGTAGTAGGCATTGGCCTATAGCAGGAAGCTTTCCAGAGGCAAGCAGGAGCTGCATGCACATGGCTGCCGGACAGGGAGTTTCTGGGAAGGAGGAGAAGGCGAAGGTGCTTATGAGTACCTAAGGTATGTCCTGCAGCCAAGTTGGGGGGTGGTGTCTCTGGGTCAGAGAACTGTGAATAAATGCTGTTGGAGTTTCTTGTAATTACAGTATCTGTCTTGTCTAGTGCTTGCAGATGTTGGGTGTGATTTTGTGGGGATATGTAAATCAGGCAATGTCTAAATGACAAGAATATTATTTAATAAAGAAATTAGATATGTATGAATTTTCATTTGGCACCAGTGGGCTTTATTTTGCTTTTCTTAAATCACAGAGCTTCAGATTCCTATGAAGAACTCAACTACTTAGAGCCAAAGTATAGAGGCCATCTTTGACTCATGTATGTGTCACAGGGGGCCCTATGTTTTCAGAAACACCAAGCTTAGATGATGGGGGAAACGCACAGACCATATAAGCAAAGAATTTTGAAAATGTGCTTGGTAAGCCAGGCAAGGGGGAGGGAGACTTTGGCTGTAGTAGGAGCATTTAGTGGGTAGTGAGGGGGATTTCAGCTGAGCCAGTCATAACAAGACTGTATTTTATAAAACTCATGGTTATTATTTCTCCCCCATATTTATTGATTCTAGATGAAGTATAGGTACCCAAGTGGAAGGAGATAGGAAACAATCCAAGACAGAAACCAAACCATGGAAAGTCAGTGAATGAGTGGGCATTAATTTTTCTTTGTCCTAAAGTATACAATTTTAGTAATGGACAAGCACTAAGTTCCCCCATAATGGAAAACTGCTAAATCAACACATTGATAATTTAAAATTCTAGAGAGTTTTTTGTTTTGAAGAAAAAGAAAATTATCAATCTTGACCTGGAAGTCAGTTAGATGAGTTCTCATGGCAGTCTGAATGATTAAAAAAGAATCCTTTTAAAATGACTTGCAGTGATAATTTTGTTATTTTAAAAAAGAATCTATTAAAATTTGAACTTTGCATGCACTACCTCATGCACTGAGTCCATGTTTTCCAACTACTGAATCTTCTTCTCTATTCCCAACTTTTGCATTCCAGTCACCCATTATTATCAATGTATCTTGATTGGGTGTTCGATCGATCTCCGACTGTAAAAGTTGGTAAAAATCTTTTTCCTCTTCCTTGGCTCTGGTTGTTGGTGCATGTATCTGAATGATAGTGGTATTCACTGTCCTTCCTTGTATGTGTAGGGATATTATCCTATCACTCACAATATTGTACTTCGAGATGAATCTAGCAATGGCTTTCTTAATTATGAAAGCAACTCTGTTTTTCCTGACCTTTTCATCTCCCAAGTAATATATCTTATGATCATCCGACTCAAAATGCCCCATGCCGGTCCATCTCATCTCCCCAATGCCTAGCATGTCAATATTTATGCATTCCACTTCTTCCTTAACAATATCTAATTTTCCTCCATTCATGGTTCTCACATTCCATGTCCCAATCACTAGTGTCTGCTTACAACTGTTCTTCTTCCTTGTATTTCCATAGCTGAAAGCTCAACGTCAGTTGCCCTTTCTGTTATCTACATGTGTTCTGTTGTACATAGGATTTTCGGAGGCCTGCTATGTCAGAAGTGGATGGCCAATCTTTCTTCCTAGTCTGTCTTAGTCTGAATGTTCAGATATAGAGAAGTATCAGACAGACCAGCATTTTACAGAAAAGTGAAAAATATATCCCTTATTGTGGAGCTAACCATTCGTGTCAGTGTTGTCCCTGTTCTTGGCACACGTGTCTTTACCCAGTTATTTCCCTGCTTCACCATCCACCAGGATACCCATTCACTTCTACCCACTCCCTTCAACATCCATCTCCCATTGTCTTGTCCTTGATCTGATAGCCTATATATGAAGCTTCCTTGGCTTCTGTGATTCCAAATACGCAGGCTTCAGACAGTTTCTTATGATATGACCATTGTCTCTTAAGTTCAGTGGCAGTGCTTTCCAAGTGAAGGTCATGTGTCTTGTAGAACTGGTGTGTAGATAGGTGTTTTGTTTTGTTTTGTTTTGTTTTTTTCCTTGCCCCGAGGGCCCGAACGGATCCGGTGCTGCGGCCTGGGGGCCTGCCCATTTACCTGCAATGTAGGTGGATGATTTCAGAACCGTTGGTGCCTTTTTCGCTGCCTGCCGGGGGTTTTCCTTGTTTCTCCTCTATGGGGCCTTAGAACGGATCCAGAAATGTGGCCGGTGACAGAAATGGAGCTGGAGAGAGGATGACAGAGTTTTGCACAATCAACGACTTATTCATCGCAAATACGTTTTTTAAGACACATAAACGCAGGTTATATACATGGATTTCACCTGATGGTATGCATAGGAATTAGATTGATTACATCTGCAGAAAGAACCACTGGAGAATTTCAGTATCAGCTGTGAAAACTAGTCCGGGAGCAAGTTCAAGCTTAAGCCGAGGAAAATTAAACCAAGTCCACGGGAACCAAAATATGACTT
>NW_006399801.1:3341423-3370085 GCF_000299155.1 Elephantulus edwardii | reverse complement strand
AGGGATATTCTTCCACTTCTCCAGGTCTCTTTTTGTTTCTTGTAATAAAGTTTTGTAATTTTCTTTGAATAGATCCTTTGTACTTCTGGTTAGATTTACTCCTAAGTATTTAATCTTGTGATTAGGTATTGTGAAGGGTATTGTTTTTCTTAGCTCCGGTTCTGTATTCTCTTTGTCATTGTAGAGAAATCCAACTGATTTTTGTATGGTGATCTTGTATTCTGCTACTTTGCTGAATTGGTCAAATATGTCCAGTAGTTTTCTTGCTGCATCTTTAGGGTTTTCTAAGTATGCTATTGTATTATCTTCATAGAGAGATAATTTTACCTCCTGTTTATCAATTTGGAAACCTCTTATTTCCTTCTCTTGCTTTATTACTATCTCTAAGACTTCCAATACAATATTGAATAGGAGAGATGATAGTGGGCATCCTTGCCTAGTTGCTGTTCTTAAGGGGAATGCCTTTAATCTCTCTCCATTGAGAACAATATTGGCTCTCGGGTTTGCATATATACTTTTTTACTATGTTTATAAGAAGTTCTTTTATTTATCTATTCTAGTGCAATGTTCATTACCTATCCACTCTTATCCTATTCTGCCAAACCCTCATGCCAGACCTGCTTTATAACAGTGATGCTATGCAGTATTTGTCCTTTTGTGACAGATATTTCACTCAGAATAAAATTCTGCAGGGTCAGTCATGTTGTGTTATATTTTACGAGTTCATGTTTTCAGTGTTGTATAGTATTCCATTGTATGAATATACCATAGTTTTTCTATCCATTCATTCATCTGTTGATGAACACTTGAGTTTTTTCCATCTCTTTTCTATTGTACATACTGCAGCAATAAACATGAATGTGCATGTATCTGTTTGAATGACAGTTATAGTTTCTTCAGGGTATATTTCCAGTAGTGGCACTGCTGGGTCAAATGGTATTTCTAACTTTTTGAGAAAGCACCAAACCACCTTCCATTACGGTTGCACCATTTTACACTCCCACCAGCAGTGAATAAGGGTTCCAATCTCTCCATAACCTCTTGTTTGCTGCTCTGTTGATCTTGCCTCTTGTTGCTGGTGTGAGATGATATCTCATAGTTGTTTTGATTTACATCACTCTTATAACTAGAGATTTTGGACATTTCTTCATGTGTTTACTCATCAACTGAATGTCTTCTTTGGTGAAGTGTCTGTTCATATCCTGTGCCCATTTTGCAATTAGGTTGTTGACTTTTTTCTTGTTGTGGGGCTGATATATTCTATAAATTTTAGATATAAGTCCCTTATCAGATATGTCACTACCAAATATTTTCCCCAGTTTGTGGACTTTCCTTTTTACCCTGTTGGAGAAGTTTTTTGATCTGCACAGGGATTTCATTCTTAGAAACTCCCATTCAACTATTTTGTTCTCTCTTGGTTGTAAGTTTTTCATTATGCTTGGAAAGACTATTCATACCATGGATTAGGGCTTCTAGAGTTCTTCCAAGCTTTTCTTTAACGAGTAACACTACTTTTCAAAGCACAAGATTTATACTAAGGAACTCTGGTGGGTGAGTTCATAGCTTATTGCACTGTTAGTGTATTACATTGCTAACTAAACAGCCATACATCTCATATAGTTGGGAACTATCAGGAGCTCAAAAGGAGCAAGAAGGAGAGACTTCTGTCATTGTGGTTTACTGCCTCAGAAATCTGATGAAGCGATGCTATAGGATAGAATTGACTTGAGGGCAGAGGACATAAGCGTGTGTAAACTTATGCTGTGAAGTCCTCCACACTCATATATCAGCTGATAAGATGGGAGTTCAGATCTATCCACAGGCACCTCAGAGGAAGGTGTGTGGTGATCTTCTGAAATATCAGCCAGTGAAAACCTTTTATAGGACAGTTCTACTCATCTATCTATCTATCTATCTATCTATCTATCTATCTATCTATCTAGTATAACATTATCTTATATATTTACATAATTTTATAAAACATTGCTAGTAGTTGCCATAAGTCAATGCTAACTCGTGATAGTGCTATATGTGTAGACTTGAGCTGTGCTCCATAGGGCTTGGCAAGGCTTTGAACTTTGGATGTAGATTACCAGGTTTATCTTCTGAGGTGCTGCTGAATGGAAACTGCCAACGTATCAGCTAGTAGTTGAGTGCTTAACCTTATTTATTCCACTGAGGGACACCCACACACATACTCATAGAAACATTTCCTTTTTTTCCCCTTAGTAACATTTTAATTTTGTATTGGTTTACTCACAAAATTCATAAACATTGTTTTTCACACCAGATCTTTTCTATTTCCTTTACCCACTCCTCCCTCTACCCATCAAATTTTGCAACTCTATGATTACTCCCCACCCCTTGCCCATCTTAACCCCTCTGCTCCTACCTCCCACCCCTGATACTCATACATGTTTTACTAGTTATCTTTCTATTTCAACAGTAGTGGTCTTTTACACTATTTGTCCTTATGGGACTGAGTTAGTTCACATAGCATAATGCTCTCCAGTCCCTCCTAATTTAGGTAATAATTTTCAAAATCATTGCTCCTGGGCTCTGTGTAGTATTCCATTGTGTGAATATACCTTAATTTTGCAATCTATTCGATTGTGGTTAGACATTTGGGCTGTTTTCATGTTCCTGCTATGGTGAATAACACTGCTATGAACATTGGTGTATAAGTCTCCATTTGTGCCTCAGTTCTAATTTCTTTTAAAAGGCCTTGCTCACTTTGCACCATTTCATTCAATTCTTCATTTGCTTGTTATTGAAAAAAATTGTAAAAACATGCAGGGGTTAAAAATGAGTTCAGCAGCTCTCAGTGATAAACCTGCTAGAGACTGAGCCATAGGCGAACACATCTGACCTCAAATATTTTATGTAGTCAATCAGTACACACTTAGAAACACTCAAGTGATTCCACTAGAAAGGAGAGAAATACTTACCTAAATATATTATATTTGTTTCAGAAAAAATAGCGATGATAACAGCAACCATAAAAATTTTAGTGACATAAACTTATAGACTCCCTCTCCAAGCCTCTAAGTTCTTAGAGAAGGTGCTGACCTATTCAGTAGTAGATTTGTGGTCAGTAATTGAAGTCAAGGAAGATTAGCACTGAAAAACCCATTACCTTGTAACTGAGAGGGTCTTACTTGGACTCTTAGACCCACCAGAAAGACAGGAGCCCGTGGAGTTTCTTGGAGCCGAGTCTGATGACACAGGGTAGGGTGAAGGGCCAGTGATGAGAGGGAAAACTTGGTGAGTGGTTCCCCAGGGAATTAAGGAGGAAAGCAGAAGGTCATCTCAGGTTCCAGGAATTCTCTGTGGAAGGAATTAAAGAGTCACAAGAACATTGAAATACTCTGGAAACATTGCAACTTGCTCTTGTTGTGTTTGGTAAGTTTTTATTAAGGCAAAATAGTTTAAATTGTGTTCTTTGAAAACTCAATAGTCTTATCCAAAAAATCTTTTAAGACGTTGGCTGGATTAACTGCCAGATTACGGTCCTAAAATCACCCTTTTAGATTCCTTCCAAAATGATTCTAGGAAGTTGCTTTTTAAGAGACAAATGCAGTTACAGGTCCTGGAATAGCTGAAACCCTTTGCGTCAGAAGCCTGGGGAAATACATCCCTCTGATTCAGCCATTTCTCAGACCAAATGCCCTTTTCAGAGTATGGTGAGCTGGCCCTCCAGCTTCCTTTCACATCAGTCACCTGTCCTGGCCCATGCCATACCTACCTCTGACCTCTGCTGACACTTATCCTCTTTTCTGACTATGAACCAACCTGCACCTTGCTCTCCTTGGCCAAGTCCTCCACCAAAATCACTGCTGTTTAATATCTGAAGATGCCTATCCTCAGGTTTCCTCCTACTTGCTTTATGCCTTTATATTGAGTTTTTAAAGATCTTGCCTTGACTATATGATTGTGACTATTTTGATCTCAAGAAAAATCTTTGTCAGTATAATTGTTTACCAACTGTAAGAGGCAACACAAGCAAGTCTCAGATTTTTAGGGCCTCTGCCTAATGCTGATGCTTTGTACTTATGTGAGCTGAGAATGGAGCTTCAAATTGCTTAATTTAGTATTGTGTTCTAACACATCCCAAGAGGGATCTGAGGCAGTAGTAGCATATGTAATAAACTTATCCATCCAGGATTGCATTGAGAATGCTGGCGGTGAAGCAATAAAATGACAAAGTCCTGTTCTAGAAGAGCTTACTTCTGTGCAGTTAGTCAGGTTAGTATTAAAAATTACTCAAAGCTTGCTTGATCTCTTGAAGATAAATATTTCTATAAAGTCATTAAGCAATTGCTTTTTCTGTTTAGCTTACCTTTCAAGAAATCAGAAAGCTGATGGAGAGTAGCTATGAGTTAGATTCAGTTCAGTGGCAATGGGTTTGTTTTTTTGAGGTTTACAAGGAATTAGAGCTAGTTAAGATATTAATGAAGATTTCCTATGCAATTGCTGCTCACTAGCTATGCGTATTATTGTCAAGAAAAATATGCTGATGAATATGAAGACATAGGAAGGAAAAAAGATGACGAAGCTTCATCTTACTTAGGGCATGTTGCTAAGAGAGGTTATTCCTTCAGGAGGGAACTCATACTTAAAAAGGTGGAAGGGTGGTGAGAGACAGGGAGACTCTCAACCAGGTGGGTTGACACAGTAACTGTTGCAATGGGCTTGAGAATGTCAGAGATTGTGAGGATGGCACAGGATAGGACAGTGGTCAGAGTAGTTCATAGAGTCCTTGTGCGTTGTACTCGACTTGATGGCGCTAAACAACAACAACGTCTATGGTTCCGAGATCTGTGCCCCTGGTTGAGTCACCTGCTCATGGATAAATGTCAGCAGCACCCTTAGTTTAAGACAGACTACGAAGGAAGTCAAGTAATTCTGTCAGATTTATTTATTTAAAACCCTCACACTCATTGCTATCAAATTAGCACTGATTCTTAGCTGACTTTCCAGCAGGTTTTTGGAAGGCTATAAATAACAAGGGAGGAGATTTTTCATCTTTTTCTCTCACAGTATGAATGGATTCCAACCATCAGAGAAGCGTTGCTCTTGGATGAGCAACATGACTCCCTACAGATGGTGCCTCCAAGAGCTCCCTGTCGGAAAATCAGCCAGTGAAAACTGTGTGGGTGGGAGAAGGATGGGCAATATCCTCCAGTGCATTTAACTGCCTCTGAAAACCCACTGGAGGGTCAGCTGTGGGTCAGTTCCACTCTGTGGTACACAACAATACAAAAGTAGTTCCTTTAACGCAGAGATTAGCAAAGTTCCAAATGTCCAAACTGCCGCGTCAGCCTATCATCTCTGACACTGATCATTCCTCCTTCCTTCAGTCCTCCCTTTCCTGTTTATGTCCTTGAAGTCTGTGATTCCCTGGAGGTCTTCACAGAAACAAACAGCAACAACAAAAACCAACCAACAAAGAAGAAAGCTGTCAGAGGAATCCATGAGATTGTGGATGATGTATGCTGACGTAGGAGATCACAGAGTCTGGTGAACAGGAGCCTGAAGACTGACGTTGTCAGTTGTCGACTGCCAGTTGTTGATTGTTGGCTGTTGATTGTCTGTGCAGTTGGATCAGGTTAAATGCTGTGTCCCAAATGAACAAATACTTGACATTTCACAATCATTCCTTTATATAGGGCTATAAAACCACACTTCCAGGAAAACTAAGGGTGGCAACTTGGATGGTAACCTAGCAGGGTAGAGTTTGTATCCCATTTATCTCCTCAATACAATAAATCGCTCATCTCGAAATGAGGTCCTAAGTATAGACAAAGAGGCTCGAATCACAAATTGGATGGCTATGGATGGAAGGACCATGGTACTTAATTCTCTGTACTATCGATCAAAGAAAATATTTTAAATAGCTGGGTCCTTAAGTTGGAAGGCATTCCAAGTATATAGTGTCCATATAATGGACTCAAGCGTACAAATGGTCGGGAAAATAGTGCAGGACCAGGCAACATTTTGTTCTGTTTTATATGTGGTTGCAATGAGTCACAGTAAACCTGATGGTAACTAAAAATAAACGTGTGAAAGTTGAGACTAGCAGTTCTTCCTGAAAGACTCTCTACCACACTACAGGCCAACTCTGCGGCAGACCACGTTTTTAATAGTTTCTATCTTTTTTTTTAAATCAAGGTGACATTGTTAAAACACTTACTGCTGATTGAAAGATTGGTGGTTCAAATCGATTAGCTGTTCTCTTTTTATTTACTGTTTCCTCCTAATTGTGTCTGAAGAAGAATATGGTTGAGCGTGATTTGACGTCAGTTTCTGCCATCCACATTGTCCCCGGAAACTTGGTTACAAACCACAGTGGCAAAACAGCTATGAGATATCATCTCACCCCAGTAAGAACAGCAAAATGTAACAGAACCGCAAGCAACAAATGCTGGTGAAGTTATGGAGAAACTGGAACCTTTATTCACTTTTGGTGGAAGTGTAAAATGGTGCAACCACTGTGGAAGGTGGTGTGGTGTTTTCTCAAAAAGTTGCAAATAGGGATACCAATTGGACCAGCAATTCCACTACTGGGAATATATCCCAAAGAGACCATAACTGCCACCCAGGCAGATATATGCACACCCATGTTTATTACAGCTTTGTTCACAATAGCAAGGAGTTGGAAACAACCTAAGTGCCCATCAACAAATGAATGGATAGAGAAGCTGTGATATATTCACACAATGGAATACTATGCTGCATTGAAAAACAAGGAACTCATGCAATATTAATCAAAATGGGTGACTCTGGAGAACATTATGCTGAATGAAGTATCTCAGTCACAAAAGGACAAATACGGCATAGTGCCACTGTTGTAAAAGAGGACTGACCTCAGGGTTGGGGGTAGACTGAGAAAGATGGTTTAAATAATGTGTACTGCATTGAAACAGATGAGGGAGAAAACTGTTTAGAAGGGATATATGATTGGGTATTTTTGTCATGACGGGAGTGCAAAGGGAAGACTGCATGGTGGAGCAGACCTTGGGGGAGGGATTGTAAAACAAAGAAAGAATTTTTCTTTTTCTTTTCCAAGAGGGGAGTGTTCTGGGGTAGAGGGTTGGAAGGGGAGGAAAGTGCAACAATGAATGAATGGAAATCCAAAGTCTCTGTAAATTTTAATTGAAATTAATAATAAAAAAATTAAAAAACCCAAAAAACTCTGTAATAAAAATATTGGTATATGGGAGGGACTACAGAGCATTATGAAAATTGAACTAACTCAGTCTCATAAAGACAAATACTGTATAGGACCATTATTGTAGAGTGTGTACAAGGATCCAAGGAGAGGGGGCTTAAAAATAGGGTCACACAATGTGATGGGTGGAGAGAGGAATTGGTAAAGGAAAGTGGAAAGATCCAGTGTGGAAAAACAGTGTATATGAATTTATGAACTTTGTATGCATACCAATATCAAATTATTATCTAACTTGAGAGGAAATGAAGACTGTTATGCTGAGTGAATTAACTCAGTCCTAGAGGAATAAATACTGCATAAAACCATTATTGTAGAATGAGTATGAGGATCCAAGGGGGTGGGGTAGAGATTGGAAGCAGAGCGGTGAGGATATGTGGCTGGGGGAGGGATTAACCATGGGGTTGTTGTATAATCGGATGGGTTGGGGGGTGAGGGAAATAGGATCTAGTGTGAAAAACAATGTTATTTTAATTTTGTAAATAAACTAGTATAATAAAAAAAATACATTTTTTTAATGTTGGTTAAGAATAAAACCAAAAAACCAACAGTGGGCAACAGATACTGTACATCATTAGTGCCTTAGTGAAAAGGAATTACACAGCCAACCCAAAGGCTCATGGTTCAAATCCACCTGCCACCCCAAAACAGAAAGATGGGCAATCTCATCGCAGTAGATAGCCTTTGAAAACTCAGTAGAAGATCAGCTATAAGTTGTTTCTGACTTGATGGTAAAAAAGAAAAACTGTGTTGCTGGGAGAGCTTTCTATATATCACAGATTGCCAAAAGAACAAACACATCTGCTTTGGAAGATGTGTAACCGGGGTGCTCCTTAAAAGGCAAGGATGGTGAGACTTCGTCTCACATACTTTTCCCTTGGTAGAGGACATTGTGCTTGTAAAGATGGAAGGTCACAAAAGGAGAAGATCTTCCAGAAGATGGAACGAGACTGTGACTGTAACAATGGGCTTAAGCACAGCAGAGATTGTGAGGATAATGCGGGCTCAGGCCTGGCTCCAATCTCTGGTACACAGGGTCACTGTGAGTCAGAGTGAATTCGACAGCACCTACCGCAACCAACAATAGTTTTTAAAAGACTCCAGACTCTATGGCTCTGAACTATGAGTGTGACACAGGCAGGAGAGAGAGGACATGGCTCTAGCACAGGCTCCTGTGCTTTATGCAGGGAAATTGGCAGTAACTGTGGCCACCACTGTGCCTGATGTTCATGTGGGAGGAACAGCAGGCAGAGCTGAGCGTGCTCCAGTCCATCCCTGCTTGCTTCTTCTCACTCTGCTCCCCACCGTGTTCTCTCAGCTACCTCCATGTCCTTGTTTGTCCAGAGAAGGGCCTAGCTAAGAGGCTGTGTGTGAATATAAGACAGCCTTCAGCTTTGCTGGGTCATAATTCCATAGCTTACTGCCTGAGCTATAAGACAGTAAGGGCCTGCTTTTTCAAATCACATCCCTTCACTTTATTAGTTATAGCACTCTGGCTCCAGGGAGGTTTTATCACAGGGCCATTCTGGGTAAGGGTGGTAAAAGCTCTTGTTTCCTTCTTACAGTTGACAGAGAATTCTTGGGTGATGCGCACAGCTAGATTTGAGTCTCTTTGGTCATCTCAGAACACAGGTCTGGAAATCAATCTATCTTTCAAACAGTGGAAGGTAGTTCTAATTTGACACACATCAAAGCGCTGGGAGTTGGAAATGACTTCATAGCAATTGATAGATTTGAAAGAACAAACAGGGAGGAGTCTTGGTGGCATAGTAGTTGAGCACCGGACTTCTAGCTGAGATTGACAGTTAAAAACTGCCCAGAGGCTGTATGGGAGAAAGGTGGCATTCTGCTTCTATAAAGATAAAAACCCTTTGGGACAGTTCTGTTGGGGTCTCTGTGAGTTGGAATCAACTCTAGGTACCTAACATCAACAACAATAACAACGTTTTGTGAAGATGTAGTTTAATTCTGTCACCCTAATCCAGGGGAAATAGACTTACTGGAGTCTCTGGTGACCTTGCCTACTCTTACTTAGCAAATGTCTTTAACTAGCACACAGTTCAGAAGTATTAACTTTTGTCCTAATAGAGGATGAGCTTTTGATTTGCTTTTATTAGGCACACTTACAAAGCATACTTATAATGTCACAAAGAATCCACTCTTGCTCAAATATTTATTTACTCGCATGTGTAGTCTGAGTTTTACTCAAAACCTCTGTAGAATTTCCGTATGCTTTGATTATAGAGATAAAATTATGCACATTATTAAGCAGCATTACTAATTAATTACTTTTTCTCAGGGGGATGAGTGATGTAAAAATTCCTTTAATTTCATAATATTCCAAGGGTTTGAAATATAATATGTGAGATAATTAGGGATCCCTCAATGATCATGTGTTTGCTATTTACATATTTTATGGATAATGTATCTTTCACTTTGATAATTTGGTATTTTATTAATGTGCTTAATTTTTTTAAGATTCTACTTTAAATTCACTAGAATTTATGGAATTTCTTTAATTTCTGCTTATGGAATTAAGGAAGAAGAAGAAGAAGGAGAGGCAGCATCTAAAGAGGTACAGTAGTGTATTTAAGTTATATGTAATTAGCTTACAACTTGTCTTTTAGACTTGAAAATTACAGCCATATTCTTCATGAAGTAAAGGAGTTGCTAGAACCCACACGCTGTATGCTTTTACTTCTTAAGAAGGGAAAGAAATAGACAGAACATAGATTTATCACCAGGAAGTGAATGAGGAAATAGGACTTATCTCTGAACCCTTTTTATTTTTTTATCCTGTTTTATTTATTCATTGTTGCACATTTTCTCTCCTCCTTTCTTCCCCCTCACCTAGCCCATCACACAATGCACCCCTTGATCCAGGTTGTTTTTATACATATAATGCATAATCATGTATTCCTTTCAAGCAGTTCTTCCCCTCACCCGTATGAACCGTTTATGAGTCTCCCATGGAGAAAGTGTCTTCAGTTTCTCCTTATGGAAGTTCAGCTGAACCAGATCATTAAAGGGACATTCCTTTTTCCTCCTTTCTTCTTCACCCCATTGCATTAAAAAAGCCCACATTACAGTCAAGTCAAAACTGACTCATAGTTGACCTTCCACTGGATTTTCAGATTGCCCGCCTTTCTCTTTTGGGGACACTGGGGGATTTGAACCACCAGAGAAATAAAGATGACCGAGTTTTAAAGTGACTTACATGTATTAAATCTTTCCAAACACTTCACTGAATTTGTATATGAGAATTAACAGTGTTCTTTTAGTTCTCCTATTTCATTGATTTCCATGATATTTCTTTAAATACCATATTAATAAGACTATAACTTACAGTAAAGCACAGTGGGAACAAACATAACCAACTGTGGTAAGTGAAGACTTTGCTGGGTAGCGATGCCAAACCCTCAAGCTCTCATTATGTTCTATTTAACAGTCTGTGTGATTTAAGAGAGAATGTAGACTTCAGTGGTGGTTCTCAAGATGGGACACCTGAACCTGGCAGAATCAGCCTTGCCTGGTGTAATGTGGTATAAGCAATCACCTAAATGCATGAAAGAGAAGAGTCAGCACCAGTTAGTTCTTGTGAGATAGATGGAAGTCAGACATACATCTGTTCTTCAGCTTCACCATTTCCAACACCAGCTGTTTCCCTCGGAGAGCACTGTTTATACATCTGCCATGCTTCATAATTTATTGCGATGGCCACACATAGCTTGCAGACCATACTTTGTATTTAAATGATTTATTAAATATATAACAGGTTACACCTTAGAATCAGGAATTATATAAGGAAAGTCTGGAAGATTCCCCTAAATGGAAAGCATGTCACTGCCTTCTTCAGTGCAAGACAGGCCTCCCAGCTCCTCTTAACCCTGCAGGCAAGTTGGCAACCTATCTCTCGGCCAAGCTAGCAGGCCTGGCACTTGGCTGGCTGGGCCTCTCTGCTGCTGGCTTCTCCACCATCAGCTTCTCAGCTGCTAACTGCTCATTCATGATATTTACAGAACATTTAGAAAAAATATATAAAAGAAGAAAATAAAAGCATCTTAACAAGCTTTCTACCAAGAGATAACTGTTAGCTACACACATATACACCCTACACATTTATCAAACCTCTTTTATAATTGACTTTATTTTCATGCATATTTGGAATGTGTATATTTTGCACTAAACATAGATATGCCTAATTTTAAAAGTTAATTTCTCATACTGATACATTTTCTTAGGTTTAAAGAGTATTTCTAGTTTATTCTGCACCATAATTTCTCATTATTGAAAAGTCAGCTCTTTGCAACAATTATTTCTTTAGCTTTGTTCTAACTTATAGAAAGAATTTGGCAATTTCTTTTTTGGTTGCAAAAACGAGATAAACCATTCATTTGAAAATAATTCCAGGTTTTAAGCTAGGTCTCTGAGATCTTTGGCTTGAAGAAATTAGCTTGTTATATAACAAAATAGAAACAGTTTGTACATTTCAAGGCTTCATCCCTTCTCAAAGAATTCTGTTTGCTGAGATTCTTTTTCTAACTGCTTTCTTAATTTTCATAGGTAATTGAGTGAGAATAGTCTGTTAATTTAAATGAAAACTATGCGCTTAGAAGGACTCATGGAACGCCTTAGAATTAATATACTGTTCTGTAGCAGCATTGAGGAGTGTGTGTTTAGAAGGATGTTGCCTGTGTTTGCATGTGTGTGCACATGTGTGAGTGTGTGTCTTTGTGTGTCTCTCTGTGCGCATGTGTATGTATGTGTGCATTGGATGGGGGTTATGAGAGGTACTCAAATCTACTTTGAGATTTTACAGCCTTTTCTCACTGTAACTTTTGACCTTTAAATATCTTGGTAATAATGTAATTTTTGTTAAAATAAGGCGGAAGAAGTTGCTGAGGAGGAAGGAGAAGAAGAGGCAGAGGAAGAAGCTGATAAAGGAGAAGGAGAACCAGGAGAAGAAGAAGAAGAAGAAGATTCGTAGGCCTGTTTATGCTTTGTTTCTTCAAGTTTTCCAGGTAACTACATAATTTTTGAGTTGGATAATGTATTATAGTATATTGTCTATATCACATTTCAGTATATGATGAAGGCAAAGTGGATTCCAATCTACATACACCTACCTCTCTTCCCAAGACACTGGTCTGTGCTTCCTTTAGTACCTCAGGGCTGTGACCCCATTAGGTCCATGTCTTGGACACTGGGGAGCCTCAAGGCTATGAACACAAGAACACTTGATGTGTGGTCAATAGGAAAATGCCTATCTTGAGGTGGGAAGAGCTGTGCTGTGTAGTTATTTCCTCTTCTTCCTCTTTGGAACCCTCCTTTAAGAGAAGGTACAAGAAGAGTTCTTTTAAGAACATTCTAATACACAGACTTCTCCACTAATATACAGTGCAGATCTACAAGTAACAACAAATGATATTCATAACAATGGCAATAACAAACTTAAAAAAAATCACAACTGCTGTCTGTTGATTCATGAAGGAATGTTATTGCTGTGAGAGTTCTAGTGATAAGTTCCTGATATTAAATTTTCATGTATATATATGTATAAACTAGGACATTCAAGTAGAGACATTCTGGAAGGCACCTTTAACAAGTAAGGGTCTACTGCCTCATAATTTTACATTTATATTGATGATGAAGAGAAGTTATGTTCTTAAGAGCTCTGTAAATGCCTGCTAAGTATATGAATAAAATAATGGTAGTACCCGAGGGTGGTGGACCAGTAAGTGCTACGTATGCGTTTGATATTACTAGACATTTTGTAAATATTGTCGTAAATGTGATATTAGTAGTATTGTTTGGCACCGCACCTAAGTTTGATTCAGTAGTTTCTTCTTTAAGGGCAGTAATGCTTATATTTTGACTTTCTTTACTTCTGCTTGATTAAAGTGCTTTAAAAGTTACAGCATTTTTATTGTGCCAGTTATAAAAAATGAATGGAAAAAAATGACATAATTTAGAAAGAGTCCTTGTTGCTGTTCAGTGACTCTATTGTTAGGTGCCGTCAAGTCTAAACTGACTCATAGCTGACCCCTCGGGGGATTTTCAGAGGCTGTAAGCCACACAGCATGGGATTTCTCTTTTGTCTTTGCGATAGAAGCAAAATAAAAAGACATGTTGAATTGAGAAATCTGTTGTCACAAAAGGCTCCAAAGTGCTAAAGAGCAATGATGTCAGTTTAAAGACTAAGGTGCCCCTTATCCAAGCCATGGTGGTTTTGTGTACTTTCTGTGCATCTAAAAGTTGGATAATGAGTAAAGATAATAAAGAAGAATCAATGCTTTTGAATTTAGATATTGGAGAAGAGTACTGACTATCCCACGGACAGTCAAAGAAGAAACCAGTCTTTCTTGGAAGAAGTGCAACCAGGGTGCTCCTTAGAGGCAAAGTTGATGAAACTTCTTGTCAATAACTTTGGACTTATAGAAGGGCCAATCCTTGGAAAGGGAAATTATGCTGGAAAAAGTGGGGGTCAGATAAAGAGAAGAAGACCCTTAACAAGAAGGATTGACATAGTGGCCGTGCCAATGGTTTTTGAGCATATCAGAGATGATGATGATGGCAAGCTTCAGATAGCTTGTTCATAGGGTTGCTATGAGTCATAATTGACTCAACGGCACCTAACAACAGCAGCAGGCTGTTAGAACTCCTTCTGGGCTGATTTAAGACATTCAGAATATAGTTTGTGGCCAACAGAGTTTGTTGTATCTCTGAAAACTTTTAGTTTGGTATCAGTACACACAGAATGTTGTTGTGAGGTCACCACACCTGACAGTGGAGGAGTGAAGGAGAGAGCATTTCACATCCTAAACCTCCCCTCACAGAGAGGGCCACCAATCTGCTCTGCTATAATATGGCAGTGCTCTTAGGCAGCTCTGCAAACCATTTGGCTAAAAAAAGAAACTTTTTTTTCCATTTTTTAAAATTTTTTTTTAAATTTTGTGTGCGTGTACCGTCAAATCAGATCTGACTGGTACAGGAGGATATTGCACCTCCTTCTCCGGCAGAGCGTCTGGTGGATTTGAACCGTGTTCCTCTGGGATTGCAGTGCAGCTTCTTACCACAAGGCCACCAGAGCTCCCCTTAAAAAAAAGAAACTTTATTTTTTTGTATTGCGACTTTAAAATGTTCCAGACATTTTGTTAGGGAAAATCGTTTCAGAGAGAACATAACAATACTTAAGACTAAAAGAATTCTTCCTGTACTTGGAATTATAGTCAGAATCATAAGCTGATGATTGAATCCTAGGAGAAAAGGATATATAATGTGAGATTCTAAAATCTGTTTTCCAAAAGAAGGTCACCTGATGAACCGAAACATGGAATCCACTGCTGTCAAGATAATGCTAACTCGTAGTAACCCTCCATCAGTTTTCCAAGGTTGAAAGTCTTATGTGCCCATCTTCCTCATGGGGTACTCGTGGTGGATTCAAAGCACTTACCTCTCCTGTTTTGTTTTTCTTCCCCCCAGCAGCACAACACATAGCATATTATGCCACCTGCAGTAAACCATTTTAAAGTCAACTTTTGACCTCTGACAATCCCAAACACAGTGACCCAACTCTTGTAATCTATGGAGTTTACACTGGCAGATTTATCTGAAATAAATTCCTAGACTTTTCTATCTTGCTTGTCTTGGACTAGAAGCTCTACTAAAACCCATTCAGCATCATAGCAACATGCTAGCTTCCAATGAAAGAGGGTAAAGATTGCATGTGAGATGCTTTCGCTGGGAATTTAAACCTGAGCTTCCTTGATGAAAGGTGAGAATTCTACCATGAAACTACCACGCCTCTCTAATATAGCCACAAGACATTGAGGCATTTGCTGCAGAAGATCAAGGACTATTGTATTCAATATAGATTACATTTCAATAACAATAAAACAAAAATCCTCACCACAGGGCCAAGGCAACATCATAATAGAAGAAAAGTTAAACTGCCAACTATTTAGTCTTGCTTTGGATCCACAATCAACAGTCTTGGCACCAGCAGTCAGGAGATCAGGAAATGTGTAACATCGGGAAAGTCTACTGTCAGGGACCTCTCCAAAGTCTTGAAGAGCAATGGTGTCAATTTTAAGACTAGAGTGTCCCTGATTTAGGCCAGTTTCCCCCCAATCATTTGCTATGCATCTGAGAGCTGGATAATGAATAAGGATGACAGAAGAATTAATACCTTAGAGTTGTGGTGTTGGAGAAGAGTGCTAAATATCCCATGACTGACAAAAGAACAAATAGGTAAGTTGAAGAAAAGGCAAGGATGGTAAAACTTTATCTCACAGATTTTGCACATGTTGTTAGAAATGGCTATTCCTTGGAAAGAGACATCATGCTTGGAAAGGAGAAGGATCAGCAAAGGAGACAAGGATCCTCAATAAGATGGACTGAAACATTGATTGCAGCCATGGGCTCAAGTATGACGGAGATGGTGAGAACGGCACAGAATAGGACAGGTTTGAGATTTGTTATTCATAGGATCATTATGAGTGTTACTTCACTTGAAGGCACATAACAACAACAACAACAACAACAACAACAACATAACTAATCTGTGAATTGAACCTCTCTCTTTTTTTTTTGTTATGCAGTATTGCTTTAATGTTGCACAGTATTCCATCTTGTGTATGTACCACAGTTTCCTTACCTATTTTCCCTTTATGTCACTTACCCCCCTTTTTAAAATTATTATTAATTTTAATGAAGGTTTACAGAGACTTTGGATTTCCATTCATTAACTGTTTCACTTTTCTCTCTGCCCAGCCTCCCCCCTAGTTTGCTCTTCTCTTTGAAAAGTGAGAGAAAAATTCTTTCATTGTTATACAATCCCTCCCACCAAGTCCACTCCACTCCACTCCACTCCACTCCACTCCACTCCACTCCACTCCACTCCACTATGCAGCCTTCGTTCTGGACTCCTGTTATGACCATACCTAATCGTATATACCCTTTAAACAATTCTCTCCCTCATCTGTTTCAATGCAGTATACATAATTTAGCCTCTCTCAGTGTCCTCCCAACCCCAAGGTCAGTCCCATTTTACAGCAGTGGCACTATGCAGTATTTTTCCTTTTGTGACTGAGATATTTCATTCAGCATAATGTCCTCCAGGGTCACCTGTTTTGTATAATAAATAACCTCTCTACTTTCCATGCTGGCTTTGTGGTAGGGAATTGTGCTACTAACTCAAAGGCATGCAGTTTGAATCCACCAGCTGCTCTAAAGGAGAAAAATGAGCAATCTACTCCTGTGTGATTTACTGCCTCTGAAAACCCACTGGAAGGTCCGCTATGAGTTCATTCCATTTCAACAGTTCATAACAACAACAACAATAACAGTTTCCTGCAGCCCTTAAGGAGTTTCAGCACTAACCCTGGCTGTAAGCATTCACCAGTAACTCCTAGGGAGAAAGATGCGCAATCTTCTCCTGTGATTTACAACCTCAGAAACTCACCAGAGGGTCAGCTACAAGTCAGTTCTGACTAAATGGCAGTGAGTTTGAGGTTTGTAAAGTTTACTTTCCATGAAAATGTAGCAGAGAAATTGTAGTAGCAGTTAATGATTTCCTTATGAGTTTGATATGTGTTAACACAGATAACGACACAAACTGACCTATTTTCCTTTAAATTTTTTAAAATTGTAATTTGAATGAAAAGTTTATAAAACATATTGGTTTTTCATTTGGTCATTTGTACAGTTTTTAATAACCTTAACTACAATATCCACAGTGTATTATCATTTCCCCCTCTCCCTCCCTGTTGTTCTGATTTCCATTAATCCTTCTACTTTATTCCTTCTTGCCTTTAGAGCTTTATCCTTTGACCTTATGTAGTTAATTATTCTAAAGATTGAGTGCCTTCCTGGTGTTATTTTTCCCCTTAAAAACTTATCTAGTGTTTGGCTGAAAATTGAGCCATGGGAGTGAGTTTTAAGTTTGAAGGATGACTAATAAGAATGGCAAAGGATAGAACAGGGTTCACATCTATTGTTCATAGGGTCGCTATGAATTAATTGTAGTTAACTCAATAGCACCTAACAACAACAACAACAACAAAGGCCACAGTCTTGGAGGTTCCACTGGTCATTATTGGACCAATAATATTGTTTTGGTTTGTTTTTTTTTTAAATAAATTTCATGACAGTTTCTTTTTTCTCTTCCTACCATAAAGAATTGAATAAAGTTAGATATGTTTCAACTTAGCAGCCTTATTTTGTCATGTATTTATTAGCAAAACTGTGTCCTCTTAGAAGAAAGACTTTCAAGGCTTTGTAAGAAACATGGTTGGCTTTGTGAGACTTTTAGTCTTGAGAATCAGTAGGATTATTTTTAAAAATACAATTCTTCTTTTTTTAAATAAGTGAAAAATTTAAAATAACATTGATTTCTCATTCAATCATTTAAATGAATTTCCTGCTATATAACATTATTTACCGTTGATTGATGCCATTAATTAATTAATTACAATATCCATTCAACTCTTAGGTGGCTTAGTAGTAGCAAGGAGTTGTGCTTCCACAACAACAGTCAACTCTTTATTGTGTGTTGCCTATTGCCTTTCCTTTCACCCATCTTACCTATTTATTAATTGTTGCCCTCCTCTCACTCCCTTCCCATCCCTGTTATCTTACCAAGATTCTTTCTCTCTGCATATCTCTCCTTGTTGTTGTTGTTGTATATCATTGAGTTTGAAGCCTATCCTTAGATGACCCTCCCGTGGGTTTTCAGAGGCAATTAATCACATAGGAAGAGATTGCTCATCCTTCTCTGGTGGAGCCGCTGGTGGATTCTAACTGTGTGCCTTCGGGATTGCAGCACAACTTCTTGCCACTATGCCACCAGTGCTTAGCTTTTCCTAATAGTGGTCTTATCCCATGATTGTAATTTTTGTGACCGATTTATGTGACTCAACATAATTTACTTTAGATTCATCATGTTGCACAGTATTTCACATATTCTTGATAGTTTTTTAGTGATCCGGAACACTCCATTGTGTGAATATGCCATAATTTCTTTAGCCATTCTGTTAATGGACGCTTGGGTTATTTCCAACTCTTTGTTATTGTAAATTGTGCTTCAATAAACATGACTGTTTATGTGTCAGATGGTGCCACAGCATATATTTCTTTGGGACATAGACCTAGTAGTGGGATTGCTGTATTGAGTGGTATCTCTACTCCCAATTTTCTAAGGAAGCACCGAACTGCTCCAGAGTGAGTGCACCATTTTATAGTCCCACCAGCAGTGTATGAGCGTTCCAATCTCTCTATAGTCTCATCAGCAGTTATTGTTTGCTGTCTTACTGAACTTTGTCATTCTCCTGGCCTTGTTTTTCTGAGAAAAATGTCATTTTATTTTCTTACACTTGAAGACAAACAGTGACTAATAGTTTACAGAGTAAAAAATAATTTTTTCCTTTATTGCATGAAGGTTGTGGTGAACAAACTCCATTTGTCTTAAATGGTCTTTCTAAATATTTTTCCCCTTTTCTTTTTTAGGAAACAGAAGCCACAAAGTAACATTTCAACCAGTCTCCCTACCACCAAACAACAAAATGGCTCTGGCCCTAGGCCAAACACAATGCACCTTTCCAAGATATCAGTGGCCACGAGGAATTATCCTACTTGGCACAGATAGATGTACCTGGACATACCTACTCAATCACGTTAATATGAAATGAAATGTGAAGACAACATATATGTCTCCTCTTGTGCCTGAATTTTTAGGCTTCGTTAATTTTTTTCCCCGTGCATGTCCTAGATCTTTTAACTCACACTGTAAAAAAGTGATATCAAGGAATAGAACCCCTCTTCATAAAATAACAGAAATATTCACTCTGTATGTGCTGGTTGCTATTTGTCTCAGAATTAGCTCAGAAAAGGAATATGCCTTCCAGAGGACAATCATTTAATAAAGATTACTAGCAAATAGTTTATTCCAAGGAGCATTATTTCTTGATTTATAGTCTCTACTTGAATTTGTCTGAACTCCAACCGTCTGTTGCCAAGTCTGAATCATCTGTTGAACTTTTCTGTCTGCACAGGGATGGATGTTCTCTGTTATACTGATGATTTGGTCCATGTTTTCAGTTGCACCGATTATCTTGTTACGCTGTCTTTTGTATTCATTGCTGCCTTTGTTATCTTTGAAGGCTTATTTAAATGTAGCTCTATCATCCACCTTTGCAAGGATGGTGGTAAGGACAAATAAACTTGCAGTTTAGGGCATTCTGCATATATCTGAAGCTAAAGGGAGTGGCTGCTTCTGTTTATCCTGCTGGTTATTGATTTGCAACCATAGCTGCTATGGTGCAGAGTCAGTTACTTTAATTTTGCCTTCTTGATTACCCAGGGTGTTTGTTCACCCACAACTCATCTGGCCCTGATGACTTGTACCCCAGGTAAGTTTGATAGCATTTCTCTGCTTACCTGCTTGCAGGTATGTTTATCACAGATATGTTTATTTCTTGAAAAATTTTGTTGGTGTCCATTCTCTCTCTGCTTATTGCTTGTATTTTTGTTGCAGTAAACACTGCTCCTCTGCATTTGGAAGAGTTTGTCTCCAGGCAGTGCTGTTTTTCTGTTTACTGTTAAGCGTGGTGGTTGAGTTTGCCTATGTATTGTTGCAGTCGTGAGTGTTTGTGTCATCAGGGAGTCTATGCCGCATTCGTGGAGGTCGTGTGATCACATGAACTCTGGCAAGCAGCTCTTTGCTGGTTACCCTAGTAACAAAAAGAGGCATCTGGAAGAAAATTATGATTATTTCGATCCAAATCATTGAATTAGATTACTGATCCCCCCCTTTGCTAGTAATAAGTTGAAAGATGAGAATGAAGTGGAAATTTATATCATTAAAATGAATTTTATTTTTATTTCATTATATTAAATTACACTGTACTAAGGAGCATGGATAATTTTATCACAAACCTACACATAAATTGACCTTAAGTTTTTATTGTTGTTTATGACTGAATTTTTGTTGTTTCATGGCAGAGTAGAATGGAAATATATTTATTTAGCTAGGTGCTAGTTTTTATCTGATTGTTCATACTTATAAATGAAAATAATTAGTCATGATACTATTAAGTAAAGGTAATACAATAAATAGACCACTTACGTAATTTAAATAAATTATTTTCTTATACTGTTTTTCTGAAGTCAGAAAATTAATATTATAGGAGAGGGTTTCATTACTAATACTTCATTTTGTTTATGATAACTATAAAGATGCAAAAATCACTAGACTGACATTACATAAGTGGTAATGGGGTCTCTAAGTGATGCAAATGGTTGATATTCTTGCCTGTTAACCAGAAAGTTGGGGACTCACGTCCACCAGGGGCATATCGGAAGGAAAGGTGTGGTGATTACCTTCTGAAAGATCAGCATTGGAATCCCTATGGAACCTGTTCTATTCGGACACACGTGGAGTCTCCATGAGAAAGAGGCAATGCGTGACAAGTAATTTAAAAAATTGTGTCAAGTTTTCCTCTGGACTTGATTTTATCTTTCACTTTGATCTTCGATCATTCGTGAGGGAAATAGCCAGATATGGATTATATGACAGTAAAGTATATTTTAAGCACATACACATGTACAGAAACACACATTATTATTATAGAAAGCTGTTAGAAACAAACCTACATCGTTGTTGTTGCTGCTGTGTGCTGCCGAGGCGACTACAACTCATAGCAATGCTTTGAACAATAACTCTGAATTTTGCCCTATTCTGAGCCAGCCTCACCATCTCTGACATACCTACCCCTAATTGCCATTGTCATTGTGTCAATCTACTTAATTCAGAATCTTCCTCTCCTGTGCTGACCCTCTACTTTTTCAAGAATGTTGTCCTTCTCCAAGGACTGGGCCCTTTGGCAACATGCCCAAAGTGTGTGAGATGGAGTTTCAAAATCCTGGCCTCGAAGGAGCAAACTGGTTTTACCTTCTCCAAGACAGACCTTTTTATTGTTTTAACAGTCCGTGGTATGTTCAATAGTCTTCTCCAGCACCACAATTCTTTTGTCATCCTTAGTCACTGACCAGCTGTCAGATGCATAGCAAGCAATTGAGAAGATCCTGGCCTGAATCAGGCACATGTTAGTCTCTAGAACCACATTATTGCTCTTTAGCACTCTGGAGAGGTCCTTGGCAGCAAACTTTCCTAAAGCATCTCGTCATTTTATTTCCCGACTGCTGGTGCCAAGAGTGTTGATTGTGAATCTGAGCAAGCTAAAATTGTTAACAATCTCAATCTTTTCTCCATCTATCATGATGCTGCCAATTGGCTCAGTGGTGAGAATCTTTGTTTTCTTGATTTTGAA
This sequence comes from Elephantulus edwardii, assembly GCF_000299155.1. Lineage (NCBI taxonomy): Eukaryota > Metazoa > Chordata > Mammalia > Macroscelidea > Macroscelididae > Elephantulus > Elephantulus edwardii. Next base: position 3,348,530 of record NW_006399801.1, on the reverse strand, counting down.
ATACAATCCATATGAAATATTGCGGCACTTGACCTTCTGCAGCAGACGCTTCAAGTCCCCCTTAGTTTTGGCAAGCAAAGTTGTGTCATCTGCATAATGCAGGTTCTTGATGAGTTTTCCTTCAATCCTGATGTCACTTTCTTCTTCATAAAGTCCACCCTTCTGAATTATCTGTTCTGCATAAAGATATAGAGGAAGGATCCATTTCTGACACACTCCTTTCTTGATTTTTAAAAAAATTTTTACTATAAATTTTTTCCTTGCTTTGTACAATAGCTTCCTAGACATAGGTTTTATGAATATATAGAAAAGAGTAACTAAAAAGGAAACTTTAAATGACTAGGAAATGAATTTGTAAAAATATAAAAAAGGGGAAGAATTAGAGAAATGGGATAATTGTGTGATGCTATGGAAGACTCTGAGTGTAAGACTCTGAGCCCTAAGAATTCATAGTAACTGCTTCTTTCAATTAGGAAAACAACAACATAAAGATTTGAGTGCATATTTTCTTTTTTTTCTTCTCTTTCAGCTTTAAAAATTTTTTTTAATTATTAAATTTTATTAATTTTAATGAACATTTACAGAGATTTTGGGTTTTCATTCATTCATTGTTGCACTATGAGTGCATATTTTCTAACCACTTGGACAATAAAGACCCCTTGTATCCACACCTTTCTTTTTTCCTTTCATGTTTTCTACAAGTATCTTTGGGTTGAGATTCTCATTTGGTCTAAGATTCAGGAAGAGTTACAAGGATGGTTAGTTGTTGCTAATGACTTAGATTTCTTGGTTAATAGGAGAATTATAGACAGAGCGTGGAATGGATAGTTTATAAAGGTTCTTAGAGGTAATTGAAAATACTTATAAAATCATTTAATTCCTAAAAGGAAATAACAACCCCAAAACCCCATAAACCATTACAAACTTGTGATGGGTAATTTGATTTTGTTGTTGCGTGCTGTTGAGTCGGAATTGACCCATACCTAACCTTCCAGCAGGTTTTAGAAGCAATTAATCACACAGGAGGAGATTGCTCAGCTTTCTTCCATGGAGCAGCTGCTGAATTTGAACTGCATGCCTCTAGGGTTGCAGCGCAGCTTCTTACTGCTCCCTTAATGTAACCTTTGTGAACTGGAATACAGTAATTGAGAATGACCAGTAGGTGGTGATAAAAGACAAGCTTATTGATATGGTAGCTCAACTCCTTGTCCCTCTGACAATGCAACTAATTTAGAAGACCACTTACAAGTTGAAATCAGAAGATGACCGTAAAACATTTGTCAACTAGACAGTGAAGAAACAAACATAAAACCTCCACAAAAATGGTAATAAGTATGATTCAGGAGTCAGGGCTTTATGAGGGAGGAAGAGTGTGGCATCAAAATTGGAGCAAGGTGAAAATGGAAATGACACAACCTTGCTTGCTGAAACTGAAGAAGACCTGAAGCACTTACTGAAAAAGGTCAAGGACTGTAGTCTTTAATTTGGATTGAAGTTGAACATGAAGACAAAGATTCTCACCACTGGGCCAATTGGTAGCACCATAATAGATGGAGAAGGGAGTGAAGTTGTTAGCAAATACAGCTTGCTTGGATCCATAATCCACACTCTTAACACCAGCAGTTAGGAAATAAAAAGACAATTGTATTGGGAAAATCTACGGTCATGGACCTCTCTAGAGTGCTGAAGAGCAACGATGTCAATCCAGAAACAAAGGTGCACCTAATTCAGGCCATGGTCTTCACAATTACTTGTTATGCTTCAGAGAGTTGGACAATGACTAAGGATGACAGAAGAAGAATAGATGCCTTCGAGTTGTGGTGCTGGAGAAGAATCTTGAACACATCATTGACTGCCATGAAAACAAATGGGTCTGTCTTAGAGAGGGTAAAACCAAATCTCTCCTTGGGGGCTAGGATTTTGAAGCTCCACCTTACTTACTTTGGGCACATTGCCAGGAAAGATCTGTCCGTGGAGAAGGACATCATGCTGGGAATGGTGGATGACAGCGTAGGTGAGGGAGTGCCCGTTGAGATCGATTGATACAGTAACTGGGGCGATGGGGGTTGGTGTATTAGAATTTGTGAGGGTTCAGAACTGCTGTACATAGGGTTGCTATGCCTCTCAGGGAACTCAATGGCACACAACAACAATAACATACTATGACAGGTTTGGAAGCAGAAGTGGCATCTACTTCCTAAACTCTACGAACTTTGGTAAAAGAGCAGCTTCAGGCCTTTTGTTCTTAGGGTTGCTATGAGCTGGGCTTAACTAGAAGGCAAACAACAACAGCAACAACATCCTGTGCTAATCTTATTGTCTATGACACACCTACCCCCCCCCCCCTTCCATTCATTACTCCAGTCATTGAATCAATCCATCTTATTGAGGGTCTTCCTTTCTTGCATTATCCCCACCCCTCCCCCCAATTGCTTTTCTCTTTGAAAAGTAAAAGAAAAAATATTTTCATTGTTATTCAAGCCCTCCCCCCCAGTCCACTCCACTGTGCAGCCTTTGTTCTGAACTCCTGTCGTAGCAATAATATCTAATCATATATCCCTTTTAAACAGTTCTCTCCCTCATTTGTTTCAATGCAGCATACACTACTAGCCCCTCTTCTCAGTCTCCCCCAACCCCTATGTCAGTCCTCTTTTATAACAGTGGCATTATGCCATATTTGTCCTTTTGTGCCTGAGATATTTCACTCAGCATAATGTCCTACAGGATCATCCATTTTGTGTAATATTTCATGAGTTCCTTGTTTTTCAGTGCAGCGTACTATTCCATTGTGTGAATATACCACAGCTTCTCTGGCCATTCGTTTGTTGATGGGCACTTGAATTGTTTCCAACTCTTTGCTATTGTGAACAAAGCTGAAATAAACATAGGTGTGCATGTGTCTATTTGGGTGCAGATTATTTTTTAATTTTATTTTATTATTTTTTAAATTACTTGTGTGTGTGTGTACCGTCAAATCAGATCTGACTGGTACAGGTGGAGACTGCCCCTCCTTCTCCAGGAGAGCATCTGGTGGTTTCGAACCGTGCACCTCTGGGATTGCAGTGTAGCTTCTTGCCACTAGGCCACCAGAGCTCCCTGCAGATTATTTTTTTATGATCTTGCCAAGAATGTTCTACTAGAGACTCTCACCTGCATGTTCCAAGCTGTAAGAAAAAAATGTTACTTGCACAGGCAGTTTTATTTTAAAAACAGACTATCTTAACTTGTAAGATATGTATAATTGGAGTAATTATTTTTTCTTTTTTAGTGAAGAACTCTGGGGTTCGAGTTTTAGGAAGAACTGGCTTTTAGGTCTTCCTGAGACCTTGAAGGGTTACTGTTGCCTGGGGTCTTCAGTGTGTGCTTGAGGGAGGCAACGGGAATGATAGAAATTACTGACAAACCAGATTGAACTTCTTCCCACTCTGGCCTTTTTGGTCCTCTTCGGCTGGATCAGCAAGTTCAGGCATCCTTCCGGCTGGAAGATGTTTAAAGACAGCACTATCTGGAGGTATCTGGCATTCTCTGTTGTTCAGTACCTTGGAAGCACTGTCGACCAGTTGAGTTTGTGCCAATGGCTTAATCTATCTTTTGTAGTCTCTTCCTAATGCCAGGGATGCTCTGGGAAACAAAAGTCAGGCTAATCAATCAGACACTAGCTGAGTCTTCTAGGCCAAGGTCCATGTACTTACAGGAAGCTAGATGTAACCTTTCAAAACTGGAAAGGATTTCTATTTGGTTGTTGCAGAGCAGCTCCTGTCCTTTTCAGGCTTGGAGCTTCTTTTTGTCTTTTCTGCCTTTAAGACTACTTTTTATGCTATCCTTGCCATGGGCTTCTGTCCTTTGAATGCTAATTAGGCTTAGTGAAGCAAATGTTTTAGAATAGTCCCCATGAAGGCAAGTTGCTATTTGTCTCTTCTCTTCACCAGCGAGAAGCTTGATTAAAAAACTTGAATCTCTGCTCACCTAGCAAAGAAAATAGTGATTATTAAGTCTGTTATTTTAATAGACACCTTTACAGGAATAGTCTGAATTTTTCTACTTTGTACGATCTGAGACAGAAAAAGAAAATGCTCTTCATAAGATCTTTGAGAAAAGAGAATGCTATTCATAAGATCGTTGGATGGCCAATATACATTAGAGTCTCTGCGTCTACTACCCGATTGGATATTGTTTGGCTTGCTCTGGGCAGCCCTGGCTGAAAAGATATTGTTGTTGTTGAGTGCTCTTGAGCCCTCAAGTTGTAGGTGACTTACAGCGACCTTATGAATGAAAGTCCTCGACACTTGCGTGCGTGACTTTCATCCTTTCTCCTAGTTCATAGGGTTTCTGGAGGCAAGCTATTTATGGAAGTGAAAGCCATTGTGCTTCCAAGCTTGTTTCAACCGGGAGCGCCACCAAACACGGCCCACCAATCACATAGAATTCTTTTTCTCCCCCACTTCATCGTAACTGAAATTTTATTTTATGTACAAAGTGTTGATCCTGTTTCTTGCATTGTAGAGGTCTCCACTAAGCCATGCAAGAAAGATCACTTAGTCCAACTTGATGAAGCCGATATCCTTGGCATACTGCCGAAAACATTGGAGGCACATATTCAGTCCGTATTTCTGGATCAGTCTGTGACCGTTTGAGCACACGAGGCAGAAGCAGGAATCCTGGATGAATTTTCACGGGTAACTCCAGTTGAGCTGCTGGTGACTCCTCTTGCTTGAAGGGAAGCAAAAAGCAGAATTCTTTTTTAACAGACTTACTTTTGAGTGATGATTTAAAATGAAATGAACAAAAGAAAAGTGTTAATACCTGTGCAATTCTTAGATGTAATCATCAAAGACAGCTTCTACTCATCAGATACAATGCAAATTGTACTCATCAGACACAGTAAGCGTCCTATTCATGAAATACAATACAATTTTCATCCAAGCAATCAGGTCAGATATAGTCAGGCATCAAAGTGCTACAAAGAATGAAGAATGGAAAAGCTTTTGTGTCCATTCCTTCAGAACAAAGAATGGAAGAGCTTCTGCTTCCATTCCTACAGATTTCTGCCTAAAGTATGACAGAAACTAACACAGGCACAATTGTGCAACAGATACAGGTCTAAGTATGTAACCAGAAAACAAGGACTTTAGTGCAACAGGCAAAGCTAGATTTCTCACTCTTACTATCAGGTTTGAAATGAGAAGTTCTCATTAACTTGCTTCCAGGTTCGGAATGAATGATTTTATGAGACAAATTTGTATATACTCTTCAGCTTATCAGTATAGAGAGTAAGTTAGAAAACCAGAAGAAATTATCAAACCGGGCCTGGGAGAGGCCAGAGAGGGAATAAAGGGAAAGGTCTTTGAGTTGAAGGTGGACAGGAAAGGGCCTTCTGTGGTGAGACTACATTTGCATATGGCAAAGGTGGTAGAACAGGAGCAGGAGGAGGTACTGAGAGATCAGAGTGAGCAAAGGTGAGGGAGTTTCAAACTGGGAGGGGAAAGGGCTTAGAAAGAGTGAAAAGAATTTGCTAAGTATAGCCGTTTTGATAGACAGCAGAGAGCAAAAAAGGAGATTTATGACCATTTGCCATTGTGTTAGTAGAGAGAGTTGAAGTCTCTGAAGGTGTTGAACTTGAGCGTTCCATTTTAGGGCTATCATTTAATTAATACTGTAGCTGTGCTCTGTTATTGCAATAAAAGAATACCAAGGGAGTGGAGGAGACACCCCCAGTGGAGTGTACTGATTGGTGGGCTCCCCTCATTAGGGAGGAGTAAGTAGTGGGGATTCTCAGAGAAATAAAGAGAGACTCAAGGGAATAAAGTGTTCCCTAATTACCTCTTGTCTTCACAAGAAGGTCTGCTCATGATGTGGGCAGGAGAGAGGAGTAACCACCACCACTTACCCTAAATTGGTCTGGTGTTATTCGGAAGGCCAACAAGAGGTAGAAAGACCCTGAAGAAGGGTGTTCTCAAAGACAGTTTTTTAAAAAAAGGCAATTCAAAGAGAGGCAGTCAGAAGATGGATCAAGCCCATGCAGGAGTGAAAAGAATTAGGGCTATCCAGCATGTCTTAGGTACCTTTAGGCTACAGAGAGAGACAGGTTACACAGAGGAAAAACAGAACCAGTTTTGCAGAGAACATTAATATTGAATCAGGGCAGACTTTAAGGAGGTAAAGATAGAGAGATGTGAAGGGGGAGAGTAAAGAAAGTTTGAGTAAACCTCTGACCATTTGCTATTTCATTACTTATGTTTTGAAGGACAGATGGATTGAACCAGCCAAATTTAGGTTATGCTGAAAATAGGCAAACTTTAGAGGAGGCAGGTTAGGCATAATGCCGAAGATGCAGGAGTTTTAATGACAATGACGGAGGTGCATTTTAGATTAGGTGTAATGCTGGATATGACTTATAGAAGGAGGTAGAACAAAGGGTTGTTCCTGGGGCAGGTCTGGCCTATCTTGAGATAAAGTAGAGCTGGGGCATGTAGTATCTGGCAGAACCATATATCTCTGACTGCTAGAAAATTGCTGAGCAGATAGATCCTTCTGACAGCAGAGAAAGCATCCTCTCCTTGGGTGTCAGGAGAGGGCTCCCCATGCCCAGAAGGAAAGGGGATTTGATCAGTCCCTGGATCTCAGGGAATGACCATGGGCTCTTACCTTGGAATGATGGTTTTAAGCTTTCTTAAGTGATTAGGAATTGAAGCCAGAATTGGATGTTTTTGGGTTCAAATATTAAATAGCCTTTGATCTTTGGGACTAGTTGGAAAGTTGAGAGGAGAGAAGGACAAGACAGAGAAGGTGAAGTTTGGCCTATTTCAGAGAGTATAAGCCAGACCAATAAAGAGCCCAGGCAGGCTCCTGCACCAGTCACTGTTTGAAAAAGCAGGGAGGTTTCAGGTTGCTTTCCAGCAGCTGATAAGCCATTGATGGGCAGTGGAGAAATAGAAAGGAATTTTTTATTTTTAAATTTAGGTTGTTTATTTTTCATTTCAATGAACATCTACAGAGATTTTTGGATTCCATTCATTCATTGTTGCACCCTTCTTCCCGCACAAACCCCTCCCCCCCCTTTGCTCCTCTCCTTGAAAAGCAAAAGCAAAACTCCCTCATTGGTATGCA
>NW_006399801.1:3340374-3341323 GCF_000299155.1 Elephantulus edwardii | reverse complement strand
CGATAAAAATAATGCCCTAAAATATAATACTTTTAGTCTATTCTCTCCCCCATAGACTTCAATGCCGTAAACATATTTCATCCAGTTTTTCTCAGAAAGGAATTTTTGACCTATGACTGGGCATTCTTCCCAGCGAGGTGAACTCTCAGGTAGGGAACCACATGTTAGATAGAAGAAGAGTTGAGGGTGAGAGAGAAAAAGAAAGAAACTAGTCCGAAGAAATGAACAAACCTTTATTTCATGGCCTAAGAGAGACGCCAACTGACCAGAAGAGGAGAAAGTAAAAAAAATGGTGTGAAAGTAAAAAAAAATTGGCGGGCAGTTCCTTCTTATAGGAGTCCTGGGGAAGATTAGAGAAGATATTTCTCAGAATTTGAGGTATTAATTAAATTGGGTTTGAGCCTTTGTGATCAGGTTCAGAGACTTATCAGGATCCATTGTCTGGTCTGATCTTTTTGATCAGATGTTACCAGATTTCTCAGGAAGTGATCATTGTGAGGGTGGGGGGCGGGGGTGGACCACTACTGCTTTATTCTTCCTCCAGTGAGTATCTTTGTTTTCTTTCTTTTATATTATTAATTTTAATGAAAGTTTACAGAGACTTTGGATTTCTATTCATTCTTTGTTGCACTTTTCTCCCTGCCCTCCCTCCTACCCTCCTATGCTCTTTGAAAAGTAAAAGAAAATTCTTTCATTGTTATACAATCCCTCCCCCCAACTCCATTCCACTATGCAACCTTCATTCTGGACTCCTGTCATGATAAAAGTACCTAATTCATATATCCCTTTTTTAAAAAATTTAGTTTGTTTATTTTTCATTTCAATGAACATCTACAGAGATTTGGGAATTCCATTCATTCATTGTTGCACCCTTCTCCCCCGCACAAACCCCTCCCCCCCTTTGCTTCTTTCCTTGAAAAGCAAAAGAAAAACTCCCTCATTGGTACAC
>NW_006399801.1:3309135-3340274 GCF_000299155.1 Elephantulus edwardii | reverse complement strand
AGATGATATCTCATAGTTGTTTTGATTTGCCTCTCTCTTAGAGCTAGGGATTTTGAACATTTCTACATGTGTTTGTTTGCCATCCAAATGTCTTCTTTTGTGAACTGTCTGTTCATATCCTGTGCCCATTTTTCTGTTGAGTTGTTTACTTTTATTTTGTTGTGGTGAATCTTTGTTTTCTTGATGTTGAGCTTCAAACCATATTGAAGGCTGCAGTCCTTGAGTTTCTTTAGCAAGCACTTTGGGTCCTTCTCAGTTTCAGCAAGCAGCGTTGTGTCATCTGCATAACACAGACTGTTGATGAGTCTTCTTCCAATTCTGATGCCACATTTCTCCTCAGAGAGCCCAACCTCCTAAACAATCTGTTCTGCACATAGATTGAAAAGGTACGGAGATAGGACACATCCCTGGTATCCACCCTTCCCAATTTTGATCTATGCAATATTTTCTTTCTCTGTTCTGACGACTGCCTTCGGGTCCAAGTAAAGGTTTTGCATAAACACAATCAAGTGTTCTGGGATTCCCATTCTTTTCAGAGTCAGCCACAGTTTGTTCTGATTCACACAGTCAAATGCCTTTGCATAGTCAATGAAACCCAGATAGACATTCCTCTGGTATTCCCTGCTTTCAGCCAATATCCATCTAACATTAGCTATAATATCCCAGGACCATGGCTCCTTCTAAACCTTGCCTGCACTTCTGGCAGTTCTTTGTTGATGTGCTATTTCAGTCATTTTTGGATAATTTTCTGCATCTTATACTTCAAGGCTTTTCCTAGCTTTTGGCTATTTTGAGTAAGGCTGCTACTAACATTTTCTTTTACAAGTCTTTTTGTGCTCAAATGTGTTTATTTCTTGAGTAAATACCAAGTAGGGAATTTTGAGTGTAGGTGTTTGAGGAATCCACATCTTATTCATCGTCACAGCCTGCAGCACAGTGACATGCGCTTTGAATATTAAATGTACTTCTTGGTGAGAAAAGGGAACAGATACTTATGGAAAGCAAGCATAAGATCTCCCAGACCACTTGCTTTCATGCTGACTCAGGGTTCTATGAACGTAGTCAAGGCTGTGACCACTCCCTGCCCACCTCCCCCACCCCATGTTGATTTCTATGCCTTTATTTTGAGGTATGTTTGGGTGACTTCAAACTGCTAGCCTTTTGATTCGTTGTTGAATACTTAACTATTGAACAGTAATTAACCATCTCAAAACTCAAACTCATCTTGGTTGAGTTAGAACCAACTAATAACCGACCCTTCAGAAGGTTTCTGAGGTTTATTAAAGCAAATGAGATGCGATTGCCTGTTTTTCTCCCTGGGAGCTGTTGTTGGACTCAAACCACCAGAGAGGTGAGACTTTAGGGTTAACAGTCCAACTCTCTGCAGACTACACCACCAGAGTGCCCTTTTGTAACCATCTCTTATGTGCCAACTGGATGGCACATAATATGTGAGATGGATTGACACAGTGACCGGGGTTATGGCAGGTGTGTTGGAGACAGTAAGACTGGGTCAGGATAATACAGAGTTTTGAGCTGTTGTACATAGGGTCGCTATAAGTCACAGGCAACTGAAAGCGACAGAACAATAATTATATGCCAAATACTCTATAAACAGTGTTTCATATGTTGCTTTAGTCAATTATTCTAACAATGTGAGAAGTAAGTATTATGTTTGCAGTAATTTATTAGTCTTTCATTAGTTTAAAGACTAGTCGAGGAAGCTCTGATGGCCTAGGGGCAAGAAGCTGTGCTGCAATCCCGAAGGTGTATGGTTTGAATCCACCAGATGCTCTGCTGGAGAAGGAAGGGCAATCTCCTCCTGTTGCCAGTCAGATTTGATTCAACGGTACACAACAACCAAAAAAAAAAAAATTAAAAAAGACTAATGAACCATGTGAACTTCAGGCTCCATGACCCTGGGATGGTCATGACTGACTACTTTGAAAGCGATCACAAAAGAAAAGTCTGTGACTGAGTAGGAAAAATAGGTGGAACAACATTAAACAATTATAAAAAATACGAGGTCTACTGGTCTGATAGAGACTGAGGGAGCCTGCATGACTGAGGATCTTAGTCACCCTTCAAGCTGTGTCTCCTCCTTGATTATACTTCCAGGCAAACAATAGACAGGACTATAAGGTAAATAACACCCAAGAAAAACAGACTTCTTAGAACCATCAATTGTAAAGATCAGAAGGGTAGCATTTGGCCAAGGATAAAGTTCAGACGACAGGGATAAGAAAGGAGGACAAGCAGAAACAGAAAACACAGGAAATGGGAAGAATACTGTGAATAGACAGATTAGGATCAATATCATGAAGCATCAGGATTACTGAATGGAAAACCAATTTGTTTTGTAAACTTTCACATAAATCACAATTTAAAAAATTGTTAACTTTACATTTCATGTCACAAAAGCAAACAATGGGAAAGGGTGGTGGTCAAGACATTGAAGCATTAGGACCATCCCTCAAACCAACCCCCTCTTACCCACACCTTTTAGTTGCCTAACTCTTTAGTTCTGGATCACGAAGCAGAAGAAGGGCAGAGGATCCCAGAGGAAGAGTCAGGACAGCAATTTACCTATACCCACAGCAAGATTTCAATATTCTGTTAACTAATATGGCCAAAGTAGCGCTTCTCAGTATATATCAGATCCACTTCCATCTCACTCAGTGGTGCTATCTGCCAGAATGACTCCACTCTTGGGAAAAAAAATTACTCCATTCTACTTTGAGAATGGTAAAGCTTAGGCTAATTTGCTTTGGGTGTGCCATAAGGAAAGACCAATTACTAGAAAAGGACATATCATACATGGTAAAGCAGAGGGTCACTGTAAAAGGAAACTCTCAGAAGGATGGATTGACACAATTGCTTCACCAACTGACTAAAATTTTTCTGGTCATGCCAAAGCAGATAAAATAATATAGCAGTTATGAGCACGCAGGTTGAGGTCAGACAGGCTTTAGGGTGGATTTTACATCCACCAGAGATCCCAAATTATAAAGGTTATTTATGCCCCAATGTTCTCATCTTTAAAGGTATAACATCTACTCCACAGTTCTACTCTGGGTGGACGAGTCAGACAGTCACAGTCAATAGACTTCAATTCATGGTAACCCCAAGGTGTCAGTAGAATTGGGTATAGGGCTTTAAATAGTGGGATTTTTCGAAGTCAAGCTGCAGGTCTTATTTCCTGAGCTTTCTTTTGGGGTGTGTGTGTACGTGTTGAAACTCCAGTTAGCAGTCAGTCTGTTAACTGTTTGTACCAATCAGGAGCTCCATAAATGAGTAAATGGATGTAAAGTCCTTGAGCTACGTTCTCATAACATGATAAATTTGAATTTCAGTTGAATTCCTGTGAGTTTTCTCAAGGCTGAATATTATCTTTTAAAGAGGTTTGGAGCCTTAGATGCTAAACTCCTAAGAACCCTTCTGTTGCTATATCTAGTAGAAATGGATTTTTGTTCCATGACTACTTGTCTTCTTCTTCTTCCTTTTTTTTTTCTGAGAAGGAGAGGATATGTGTGCAGAAATGATTTCCCTAAGGAACAATGGATTTAAAATAGTAAAAGGGGAGGGGGGAGGAAGGAATGTTTTTTAAAAGAAACAAACCAAAATGTAAAATGACAAGCAAAGTTAATGCTTGCTTTTTGAATTTATGGTTTTCACTCCCTTGCCTATAAAATTTAGGGAAGGAGATAATCACTATGTGCTGTGCTTATAAAATTCATTGAACACAAAGTTGTACAGATTATTGTGGTGGAAAAAGAAAACCATTTATTCCTTGGGGTTGGTTTGAATCCTTGATTTTAAATCTTTGGTGATGAAATTTCAACTCTTCCCAGGCATTTTCTTCTTACTTGATAAGGTTTAATTTTGAACTTGAAAGAACACTTAAAGTTTGAAACCCAAGGACAAAAACATAGCAGCTTTCACTCTAAAAATGCCCGAGAGAAAAAGATGAAAAGTCAGGCTTTATGATTGTGTGTGTGTACAAAAAAATAATAATACCCCAAAGATGAACACGGTTTTATCTCTGTAAAAACTCTGAGCTTGAAAAGGAAAGCCAGGAACTTTGGGATTAAATATTCTTCCTTTAATCACATCATTGAGGGAGCTCTGGTCATCTAGCCTGTGGGGAGTTGAGTTGGTAACCTAAGGGCCTTGCCTCTCTGACAGTTCAAATCCACCAGGCCTTCTGTGGGAGGAAGCTCTTCTTCAGTGGGAGGAAGCTGGGCAATTTACAACCATGGAAACCTCAGCGGAGGATCAGTTATGAGTCAGTTCTGAATTAACAGCAATGAGTTTGAGGTTTGTTTTAAGCTTGGTTAGGAGTTCTTGAATGATAAAAATAACCAATGAACTCAACTGTTAACTGAAAAGTTGGAGATTTGAGTCCACCATAGAAGAAAAGCCTCGTAATTCATTTGAAAAAAAAAAAATCAATCATTTGAATACATCATGAAACAGAGTCCTACTCTGACCCACTACTGTTGGTACAGAGTCAACTCCAAGTCATGGTGACCCCGTGTGTATTAGAGTGAAACTGTTCTCAGAATATTCATTGCATTGTAGTTAGTTATTTAAAAAATGAGCTGTAGTGACAAAGTCTGGACTTTGGAGCATTGAGCTGTTAACCCAAAGACTGAGTCTCTCTGGTGATTTGAATCTACTAGAGCACCTCCTCAGGAGAAATTTGGAAAGTCTTTTCCCAGGTGATTTGTTGTTGTTAGGTGTCGTCAAGTTGAGTACAACTCATACCTACCCTATAAACAAAAGATCTGAACCCTGATCTATCTTGCACCGTCCCCGTACTTCCTGACACATACACATGCCCATTGCAGCAGTCACCACGTCAATGCACCTGGTTGAGCATCTTCCTTTCCTTCCCTGATCCTCCACCCTTCCCAGCATCATGTCCCTCTCCAAGGAATAGCACTTCCTAACAACATGTCTAAAGTAAGTAAGGTGAAGCCCCATCGTTTTTTGCCTCCAGAGAGCATTCCAGCTTCACTCTCTCCAAGACGTATCTGTTTATTCTCTTGGCCATCCATGTTCAGTACCCTTTTCAACACCACAGCTCAAAGATGTCAATTCTTTTTCTGTCATCCTTATTTATTGTGCAGTTCTCAGATGTATAACAAGTCATCGGAATGAGTATGGCTTGAATCAGATGCACCTTAGTTCTCAAACTCATAACATTGTTCCTCAATAATTTGGAAAGTTTCCTAACTGCAGAATTTTCCAGGGAAATGCATCTCCTTATTTCCTGACTGCTAGTACCAAGGGTGTTAATTATGGATCCAAGCATGATGAAGCCGTTGACAGTTTCAATCTCCTCTTCATCCATCGTGACGCTGCCTATCTGTCCAGTGGTAAGAATCTTTGTTTTCTTGATATTGAAATGCAATCCTTACTGAAGGCTGCATTCCTTGATCTTCTACAACAAATGCTTCAAGTCCTTTCACTTTCAGCAAGCAAGGTTATGTAATCTGCACAACACAGATTATTGATAAGTCTCTTCAATTCTGATGCCACGCTCCTCTTCACATAGTCTAGCTTCTCAGATAATATGTTGAGCTTACAGATTGAATAGGTATGAAGAGAGAATACAACCCTGACACACTCTTTTCTCGGTTTTAAACCAGTCAGTGTTCTCCTGCTCTGTTTTCACAACAGCCTCCTGGTCCAGGTATAGGTTCCACATGAGTACAATAAAGTGCTCTGGGACTCCTATTCTTTTCAGTGTCAGCCACAGCTTGTCATGATCCATACAGTCAAATGCTTTGTCATAGTTAATAAAGCACAAATAGATCTTCTTCTAGTATTCTTTACTTTCAGCCAGGATATATCTGACATCAACAATGATATACCAGGTGCTATAGCCTCTTCTAAATCATATTTGCATAAGAATCAGATTGACTACATTTTGGAAGAAATCTTTGGAGAAGCTCAATATTGGCAGTCAAAACTAGGTCAAGGGGGGACTGTGGATCAGATCATCAATTAATTATATATAAGTTCAGATTGAGACAAAAAAATTAAAATAAGTCCACAAGAACCAAGATACAGTCTTAAATCAATTCCATTTAAATTTCAAGATCATCTTGGGAATATGCTTGAGGCATTAAACATTAATGATCAAAGACCGGATGAGTTGTGGGATGATATCAAGGTTATCATCCATGAAGAAAGGAAAAGGTCATTATAAAAACAGAAGAGAAAGAAAAAAACCAAACTGAATATCATAAGGGACTCTAAAAATTGCACTGGACATTTAGACCCCAGAGCAAAAGGAAAAAATGCTGAAGTAAAAGAGCTGAACGAGAGATTTCAAAGGGCAGCTTGAGAGGACAAAACAAAGTATTACAATGGAATGTACAGAGAGCTGGAATTGGAGAATAAAAAAGGAAGAACCCACCCTGCATTTCTGAAGCTGAGAGAACTGATAGAAAATAAATTTAAGCCTCATTTCACAATACTGAAAAATGCTATGGGCAATATACTGAATGACACAGAAAGCATCAAAAGAAGATGGAGGGAATACACAGAATCACTATATAAAAAAGAGCTCATTGATACTGAAATATTTCAGGAAGTACCACATGAGTAGGAGCCACGGGTAATGAAGGAGGATGTGGAATCTGCATTGAAGACACTGGAAAAAATTAAGGCCCCAGGAACGGATGGGATACTAATTGATTTGTTTCAGTTAACAGATGCACTCACCAGCCTATGCCAGGAAATTTGGAGGACATCAATCTGACTAATGGATTGGAAGAGGTAGGTCTATATTTGTTTCTATTCCCAAGAAAGATGATCCAACTGAATGTGGAAATTATTGAACAATATCATATGCAAGCAAAATATTGCTGAAGATCATTCAAAACCGGATAGAACAGTACACAGATAGGAAACTGCCAGAAGTTCAAGCAGGATTTAGAAGAAATCGATGTGATTTACATCTTTGAAAAGAAGAACTATTTTTAGAATACACATACTATCATTGCCTCATAAATATATCCTATGGTTTTCAAGAAGAAATGTGTCTAGGACTCATACATGCTATGTCTGCATCTAAACTGTTGTTTACAGGTGAGGCATGCTACTTCACAAGTTTCCTTCACTTCTACAGATCCACTAGGAAGTATCTCTGAGGGAGTACCATGCTCTTGCAATTTCTTGCCATTAAAAATAAGGCTACAATAAACATTCTCCAACATGTCTGTGGAAGAATCTGTGTAAGACTCTGTTTCAGCCATGGAGGCTAGAATGAGGCCAGCGACTTAGCCTGAGGCTCAGGCTATGGTTATTTCAGGGCAGCAGTTTTTACATATAGGGAACTTTGTTTGTTCTACAATTTTTTCCTAAATGTAAATTAAAACAACATAAATTTATTAAAAAGAAAGAATCTGTGTAAAGGTTCCTGTATGTGGATTGGAATTACTGGGTTATAGAAAGTATTATTATTAGCTGCCATCTAGTTGAAGACAACTCTTACTCAAAGCTTCCATAAGTGCAATAGAAGAAAACACAGCCTGGCCCTGATCTATCTTTATGATTATTGATATGCTCAAGTCTTTTGTGTATTTTGCTCATATCATTGTGTCCATTGGTATGCTCTCCCAGCCTAGAAGTTCATCTTCCAAGCACCATATCAAGTAATATTCTGTTTTGACCTATATGATTTTCACCAGGCTAAATGCTCTACTAAATAGTTTTCCATTGGTCTCTTCATCCTGTAGATGTAATAATTTTCTGTGATACTAATTTACATTATTTCTAATATTTTCACCATTTGTTCCAATGCATGCCAACTTTCATGCTTCTGTAAATGACTTGCATCACTTTTTCCTTAGAATTTAAAAATTTTTCTTTTTCATTTGCAGGCATTTATTATCTTATATTTTTAAGACTTTGTTGACTTTATTATAGCAAGAGTGAGGGTGGCATCAGGGACCACTGAGTCCGACTTCACCAATAGTAACAGTCCCTATCATCAACTGCCACAATAGAAAACAAATTTCCATAAGGTCAGATAGGCCTCCACGCCTTTATACCTGCTTCTAACTTCAACACCAATCATGCTTCTCTACTAGGGGGGTCTGAAATCCATTGTAATGGCCACACAGATTTCACATTCCCATACTGAGGGTTATGGGGTTTATTAAGGATGTTAACACGTTACAATTGTTTTGGGAGCAGGGTACTATTCCTCGGCCAGGACGACTTCTCAAGTGTGCTTGCAGGCTCTTCAGTCTTCGGCCTTATAGCTTTAGCCCAGAGTCACAAACCTTTCTCAGTTTTTCCAGTCCTCAAACCAGCTTGGAAAAGGCTCTATCTTTGACTCTGAGAGGCAGCTATCAGTTCTGTTCTTGTAGGTTGTTCTGTTCTTGTTAGTTTTCTGTTGTGACTACTGGTACTCTTGTGTAGGTCCCAGTCTGACTGGTGCAGTAATCTCTGGCTCGATAGGATGCAAATTGCATTCTCTATTGCTTTTTAGTGAGATTCTTACTTTCACTGCTAAATCTGCTCAATTTACACTTGATTTTCCAACCTCGACCAATCCCATAATGATTAGTTTTATACACACTGTATTTCAAGACATGTGAAGAAAGTAAAAACTGATGACTAGGAAAGCCATTTTGACTAATAAGCCCATGACACCACATTTAAAATATACATTCTTCTGGTATTCTCTAATTTCAACCATAATCCATCTGCCATCAGAAATGATAACCCTGGTGCCATGGCCTCTTCTAAATCCTGCTTGAACTTCTGGCAGTTCCCTATCTATCTACTGTTCTAGGTATTTTTTAATTATCTTCAGCAGTATTTCACTTGCATGTAATATTAATGATACTGTTCAATAGTTTCCTTGTTTAGTTGGACCACCTTTCTTGGGAATGGGATCAAATAAATATGGACCTCTTTCAATCTGTTGGTAAGACAGCTGTCCTCCAAATTTCCTGACATATGCTGGTGACATATACATCCAAGGCTATATCTGTTAATTGAAGTCAACTGACACTCATCCATTCTTGGGGCCTTCTTTTTTGTCAATGCCTTCAATGCAACTTCCACTTCCTCCTTTGTTACCATTGGTTCCTACTCTGCTGATGCTTCCTGAAATTTTTTCAGTGTCCATCAGTTAGTTCTCTTTGGTATAGTAATTCTATATATTCCCTCCATCTTCTTTTGGTATTTTCTATGTTATTCAATAAATTCCCCATAGTATCTTTCAGTATTGCAACTATAGGTTTAGTTTTGTTTTTTAATTCTCTAAGCTTGAGAAATGCAGAGTGAGTTCTTCCCTTTTTATTCTGCAATTCCGGTTCTCTGCACACTCCATTATAATATTTTGCTTTATCCTCTCAAACTGCCCTTCGAAATCTTCTGTTCAGCTCTTTCACTTTGGCATGTTTTCCTTTTGTTTTGGCTTCTCAACACTCTAGTGCAATTTTTAGAGTCTCTTCTGACATTTTGGATTTGTCATTTCTCCTCTGTCTTTGTAATGGCCTTTTGTTCTCTTCCTAAATGATATCCTTTACATCACCCAGTCTTTGATCATTGGTGTTCAATGCCTCAAACCTATTCCTAAGATGATCTTGAAATTCAGATGGAATTGATCCAAGATCATATCTTGGTTCTTGTGTACTTATTTTAATTTTCTTAGACCTCAATCTGGGCTGGAATATGAGTAATTGATAGTTTGGCCCACAATTCACCCCTGTCCTAGTTTTGACTGCCAGTATTGAGCTTCTCCAACTATTTTTTTTTTTTTTGTTAGGCAACTTCATCATGGATTGAGAAGAGATTGAAAATTTCAACAACTTCACCTTACTTGGATCCACAATTAACACCCGTAGTACCAGCAGTCAGGAAATCAGGAGCTGTATTCCATTGGGAAAGTTTGTAGTTAGGGATCTCTCCAAATTATTGAAGTGTAGGGCACACCTGATTCAGGCCATGATCTTTCTGATCACTCCTTGTTATGCATCTGAAAGCTGGACAATGAATACGGATCACAAAAGAAGAATTGATGCCTTTAGTTGTGGTGTTGGAGAAGGCCACTGGACATCACATAGGCTGTCAAAGAACAAATAAATGTGTCTTTGAGAGGATGTAGCCAGAGCACTCTTTGTAGGGAAGGACAATGAGGCTTTGCCACATAGAATTCGGGCATGTTTCTAGGAGGATACTCCTTGGAGTGAGAGACATGTTGCTTGGAAGGGTGGAAGGTCGGCAAAGGAGACGAAAATCCTCAAACAAGAGGATTTACATGGTGAATGCCACAGTGGGATCTAGTGTGTTAGGAAGTGTAAATATGGCACAGGTTACAACGGGATTCATATCTGCTGTTCATAGGTTCATTATGAGTTTTACATAACTCAATAGCACCTAACAACCACAAGAACCACCACCACATTTACTCACTGCATTATCTCACTCATTCTGCCAGCTATGACCTCTGTCCATGACAACCTATTAAAAAATGTTACTATTATCTACATGCACTTGAAGTTCCAAGAAATCTTATCTCACACATCCACTGCTTGTCTGTCAGTTGTGCTATGGTGGCTTATGTATTCCTGTTGGAAACTATGCAACTGATATTTTCAGTGC
The DNA here is from genome assembly GCF_000299155.1 of Elephantulus edwardii. NCBI lineage: Eukaryota > Metazoa > Chordata > Mammalia > Macroscelidea > Macroscelididae > Elephantulus > Elephantulus edwardii. The sequence continues at coordinate 3,329,642 of NW_006399801.1, read as the reverse complement.
CAAAAGAATCATCCATCATCAACAGATTTCAGGAGAAACTCCAGCTAGGACAGACTGAGAAGAAAGAATGATGATCTACTCCCAAACATCAGCCAATGAAAATGTCATGGCTCATAACCAAACATTGCCAGTACAGTGATGGAAGATGAACTTTCTAGATTGGAAGAAAAACTCACAGTGGCCTCAATAATGGATTGAAATTTACCAACAATCATAAGGTCAACACAGGACTGGGCAATATTTTCTTCTGTTGTATATAGGGTTGCTATGAGTCAGAGTCACCACAATAGCAATTAACAGCAACAGCCTCAGTTGTACACCATGAAGTTACTTTCTTCTCTCTCCTTCTATTCACTCCATAATTTACTTATTCAATTCACCTGGAGCTTAGCATTAGTATGTTAAGTGGATATAGTTTAATTTTGCTTGATATACTTACTTTACCCAATACCATCTACTAAACAACCTGATTTTTTCTACTATCTTTACTTTCGTACTATATTAAATTCCTACATAAGTATATATTTCGCTCTGCACTTTCCATTGTATAACTTTGAAGGGTTTCTTAAAGTAAAGTAAGGCAAGTTTCCTACTTTATTTGACTTTTAATAAGTTAATTTAGCTATTTACAGATCTTTATACTTCCTTGGAAATAATACATTTATTGACTTTCTCAGAATACCCACCTGGAATTTTCACTGAGAGCTTTGCATTTAAGGTTAATTCCAGGAAAATGGTATCTATTAAAATAAAATGGTATCTATAAAAATTACTTTATTGCTTTCCCATCTAAGAGTCAATTATGCCTACTGTAGCTCGACAAACCCATTAGAAAAGGTCAAGCATTTCTTCATCTGTCTGTTGGCCATTCGAATATCTTCTCTGTGAAATTTCTTTTCGCGTCTTTTGCCCATTTTGTAACTGGGTTATCAGTATTTTTATTTCCTTCCCCCCCCCCAAGTTTACACATGTTGTTGTTATGTGCTGTTGAATTGTTTGCGACTCATAGCAACCCTATGTACAACAGCCCTAAACTCTGTTTTGTCCTGTGCCAATCTCATGGTCTCCGATACACCCATCCTGATTACCCCAGTCACTGAATCAACCCACTTTGTAGAAGGATCTTTCCCTCCTGTGCCTGCTCTCCACCCTCCCAAGCATGATGTCCTTCTCCAAGAACCGGTCCCTCCTTACAACATGTCCAAAGTATGCTAGACGAAGCCTCAGAATCCTTGCCTCCAAGGAGCAGCCTGGTTTTACCCTCTCCTGGATGAATGTTTGTTCTCTTAGCAGTTCATGGTACCCTCAATACTCTTCTCCAGTACCACAGCTCAAAGACTGCTGGAAACAGCCAGTCAAGGCGGACAGGGTTGGAGTGACAAGGAGCATGGATTAAAGCAATATATTACACAAGGGATAGGTTAGGAGAGGTGTACAGTACTATACTGCAGCCCCAAGTTTATTATCTTCTGTCCTTTTATCTTCTTTTTGCAGTGAACAGAAAAACAACCCAGCTTGAAGGTCGACAATACATTCCATTCTCCACATCCCCACTTAGCCCCAGGGTTCAAGGAACAATCAAACCTCTCTCTGCTCCCTCAAACATCAAACCACAATGATAAACAGCTCTGTACTTTTGAACCTGGCATAAAATGGTGATTTGCAGAAAATGGCTGCAGTGTGGCTCACTACAAAAGGCATCAATTCTCCTTCTATCCTCCCTAGTCATGTCCAACTCTCTGATGCATAACAAGTGATTGCAAAGACCATAGCCTGTTATCAGACACACCCTAGTCTCCAGAGAGACACCGTTGCTCTTCAGTACCCTGGAGAGGTCCCCAATAGCAGACTTTCTCATCACTACACATCTTTTAATTTCCTGGCTGCTGGTGCCAAATTTGGTTGACTGGATGAATGATTATTATTATTATTAATTTTAATGAAATTTACAGAGACTTTGGATTTTCATTCATTCATCGTTGCACTTATCTCCATGCCCACCCCTACCCCCAAGTACACACTTCTCCTTGAAAAGTAAAGGAAACATTATTTCATTGTTTTACAATCCATCCCCCCCCAGGTCCACTCCACTATGCAACCTTCCTTCTGGACTCCTGTCATGACAATAATACCTAATTACATATCCCTTTTAAACACTTTTCTTCCTCATCTGTTTCAATGCAATATACATTACTGAACCCTTCTTTCTCAGTTTGCCCCCAACCCTGATGTCAGTCCTTTTGCACTATGCAGTATTTGTCCTTTCGTGACTGCGATATCTCACTCAGAATAATGTCTCCCACGGTCACCCGTTTTGAATAATATTGCATGAGTTTCTTGTTTTTCAATGCAGTGTAGCATTCCATTGTGTGAATATACCACAGCTTCTCTATCTATTCATTTGTTGATGGGCACTTAGGTTGTTTTCAACTCCTTGCTATTGTGAACAAAGCTGCAATAAACATGGTTGTGCATATATATGCTTGGGTGGCAGTTATGGTCTCTTTGGGGTATATTCTCAGTAGTGGAATTGCTGGGTCAAATGGTATCTGTTTGCAACTTTTTGAAAAAGCGCCACACCGCCTTCCACAGTGGTTGCACCATTTTATACTCCCACCAACAGTGAATAAATGTTCCAGTTTCTCCACTACCTCGCCGGCATCTGTTGTTTGCTGTTCTGTTAAATTTTGCTATTCTTACTGGGGTGAGATGATATCTCATCATTGTTTTGATTTGCATCTCTCTTAGAGCTAGGGATTTTGAACATTTCTTCATGTGCTTGTTGGCCATCTGAATGTCTTCTTTGGTGAAGTGTCTGTTCATATCCTGTGCCCATTTTTCAATTGGATTGTTTACCTTTATCTTGTGGTGCTCAAGTATTTTATAAATTCTAGATATAAGTCCTTTTCTGACATTTCATTACTAAATACTTTTCCCCAGTCTGTGGCTTCCCTTTTTACCTTGTTGGAGAAGTCTTTGGATGTGCATAGGGATTTGATTCTTAGAAGGTCCCATTGATCTATTTTATCTTCTCCTTGTTATAGATCAGTCTTTTTCTTGTGGAAGCCCAGGAGTATTCTATAAACTTTCATTACGAGAGTCTTGTCTGAGATGGTATTGCCAAATGTTTGTTCCCAGTCTGTAGGCTTTCTTTTCATCCTTTTGAAAAAGTTTTTGATGCACACAGGGACTTAATCTTTAGAAGGTCCTATTCATCAATTTTATCTTCTTCAGATTGTGCATTTCTGGCTGTATTTGACAGTCTCTTTATACCTTGGACTAGTGCTTCTAATCTTGATTCCAGTTTGTCTCTTAGGAACTTCATGGTTTTGGGTCTTACACTCAGCTCTCTGATCCACCTTGAGTTGATTTTTGTGTGTGATGAGAGATGTGGATCCTGTTTCAGCTTTCTGCAGGTGGCAGTCCAGTTTTGCCAGCACCATTTGTTGAAGAAGTTGTTATTTCCCCATTTGATAGGTTTTCTTTTAGAATATCAGTTGACCATAGATACTTGGGTCTATTTCTAGGTTCTCAATTCTGTTCTATTTTTCTATGAGCCTGTCATTGTACCAGTACCGGGCTATTTTGGTTATTGTTGCTGTGTAGTTGATATTGACGTCAGGGAGTATTATGCCTCCCATTTCATTTTTCTTTCTCAGAAGTGTTTTGCTTATTCAGGTTCTCTTAGCTCTTCACATAAACTTGACTATTTCCCTTTTGGTCTTCTTGGAAAAGGAATTTTGTATCTGTATTGGGATTGTGTTGAACATGTAGATTGCTTTTGGTAGAATTGTCATTTTCACAATATTGAGTCTTCCTATCCATGAACAGGGCACATTTCCCAATTTCTTTAGGTCTTTTATTGTGTCTTCCAGATATGTCATGTAGTTTTCTTTGTATTGGTCTTTTTTATCTCTAGTTAGGTTCACTTCCAAGTATGGCCAACAGTCATATAAAGAAATGCTCAAAATCACTGACAATAAGAGAGATACAAATCAAAATCACAATGAAATACCTTCTCTCTCTGATAGCAGTGGCAAAGTTTAACAGGACAGCAAGTAATAAATATTGGAGAGAAAGTGGTGAGATAGGAACTCTTATACATTGTTGGTAGGATTGTACAATGGTAAAAAACCATTCTGGAGGGCAGTTTTGCATTTCCTCAAAAAGTTGAACACAGCAATTCCATATGACCCAGCTATTGCTTGGAATATACCCCAAGAAAATGAGAACTGAGGCACAAACAGAGACTTGTACACCAATGTTCATAGTAGTGTTCTTCACCATCGCAAGAACATGGAAACAGCCTAGATGCCCAACCACAAACGAATGGATTGAGAAATTATGGTATATTCACACATTGGAATACTATGCAGCACACAGGAGCAATGATTTTGCAAATTACTACTTTACTTGGGAGGGACTGGAGAACCTTTTGCTAAGTGAACTAACTCAGTCCCATAAGGACCAAAACTGTATAAAACCACTATTGTAGAGTGTGTATGAGGATCCAAGGAGGGAAGTAAAGGGGTGAGGATGTGCTGGAGGTGGGGGTTGATCATGGAGTTGCACAATTTGATGGGTGGGGGTGTTAGGGAAATGGGAAGGATCTGTTGTGAAAAACAATGTATTTGAATTGTGTAAATAAATTGGTCTAAAAATAATGTAAAATAGAATGTATATGAATAATTTTATGAAATACATTGTAAATGAAAGATCATATAATATACAATGTATATGAGTGAAACATACTGTAAAGGTATTATTGCATGAAAATAAATTAAAAATATTAAAAAGAAAGAAAAAACTCTAAAAAAAAAAATAAAAGGTCGAGAGTGAACATCGCAGACATGAAGGGTTGAGAGAGAACATTGAGAGTGCTTGAGATGAGGTGTTCCTGCACTTACTTCTTTCTGTACGTCCTCAACATGGAGCCTTGGCTGCTGAAAGGAAGGCAATCATCTCCAGATATATTTACCTCTACCTGCAGAAGTCTAGAGGTCACTGGGGTCATCTGTTCCTTGTCACCTCCCAATACTCATGACTTCAACATATTACTGAGCTTGAGTCTACTACCATGAGTCATCTCTACATGCCTTTTTATCCTGTTTTTGTCCATCACCAGAAAAGGTTCTATGCAGTTTTCATCTCATAGATTCTAATCTACATAGATGTCTGAACATTGACTATTTTTTTCCCTACATATTGTTCCATTGTGCCTACTGGAAGACACTCTACTTACAACTAGAGGTGTCCCCCTTTGCTCTTTATTGACCTTGGTTGTTTCTGTTGTTTGGTGCCATTGAGTTGAGTACAAATCATACTGACCCTATAAACAACAGACCTAAACCATGTCCTATCCTGTGCGACCTGCATCATCTCTGACTCACCAGAGACCATTGCTGCAGTCATTGTGTCACTTCATCTCATTGAGAGTCATCTTCTCTTTTGCTGACTCTATTTTTCCCAAGCATGATATTCCTTTCCAAGGAATTATGTTTCCTAGAAACATGGCAAAGAATTAGAGACAAAGCTTGGCCATCTTTGCATCCAGGGAATACTCTGGCTGCACTTTTCCCAAGACAGCTGTTTGTTCTTTTAGCAGTCCATGGCATATTGAGTACTCTTTTCCAAAATCACAACTCAAAGGCAACAATTGTTCTGTCATCCATATATATTATCCAGTTCTCAAATGCTTAGCAAGTGATCGAGAAGACCATAGTCTGAATCAAGGACACCTTAGTCTTCAAACTGTTCTTCCATATTTTAGAGAGATCCCTGACAGCAAACTTTGCCAATGCAATACATCTCCTAACATCCTGACTGCTGGTAGCTGACTTTTTTCCCCCCCAGGAGCATGTTTATTGTGTTTGAGATGATACATCAGGTGCTCTCTGACCTACAAAGGGTAAAAGGAGATCCTCTCATTACAAACTGACAAAGGTAAAACATTTTCACAAAGAATGTACCACATACTCAGAAATAGATCTGGGTTTAATATAAATGACATAATTTCCTAGTCATCAACAGCTACTTTTATAACTTCATACAAATAATGAATTAGGATAAAATGCATTATAATATTTGGCAGACTTCAGGACCAGTATCCTTAGTACATCACAAACTACATTTTGATATCCCAAAGAAGCAAGACTTGCAAGTAGGTGTTTTAAACATAACTAATCTACAGCTACAAAGTTCTACTCTTGATAACATTTACCTTTTTTAGGGAATCTCCCAGTTTCCAAAGGTTAAAAGCAGAAAGTAGAATCAGTATAACATATACACAGAAGTCCATACTGTAAAGGCTATAAATATCTGCAGCACAGTGCAAAGATGCCTTCTGCTCCTCCACAACACTGCATACAAATGAAGTGAATTATGTGGCGTATCTCTCGGTCCACTGTCTGGCTATCCTGTCATGTTCTGCTCTGTTGGTCAAATACTGAGTGGCTATTGGTAGCTGATTTCTGATACATGTTGAAGTCATTGATAATTTAAACCTTTTCTTCGTCTATTGTAATGTTGCCTATTGGCCCAGTGGTGAGGACTTTCGTTTTCTTGATGTTGAGATGTAATACATTTTGTCCCTTACAACCTCCTTCAGATTTTCATCTCATGTCTTTAGACTATGTCTATATCTGTGGCAATATCCAACAATCTCTCTCAGACCACTGCTTTTCACCCGCAATAATTTGGGCTCATGGTTTTCTGTTACACTCTTTATTACCATTCCAGCTTAATTCTTCATTATTTTATTTACATACATTTACATGCATTGATTCTTCCAATATCCCAACTTCCTAGATCCTTGAACCCCTCTCCTCCATTGATTGTGGTCTGCACCCCACTTAAAGCCTCATTCTCATCATTGATATGATATGGTCATTAGCCACACATGATTATTTGAATTTGAAATTAATTAATTAAAATTAAATGGAACTAATAATTCATTTCTTCCTTACATTAGCCACATTTCAAACACTTAAAACTACTTGCTCCTATCTTGAATAGTGTAGATACAGAACATTTCCATTTTCAGAGAGTGCCATTGGGACTTTCTAGCATTGCCCTTATCTTTGCCATTGTCAGTAACTGCAGCTTCTCCATAATCTCAGATGCATGCCCCCCCTAACTTCCTGGCTTTCCAGATCACCTCCATCTAACTCTTGACCCTATAAAAACTTTTATATTCAATTTTTAAAATGTCTTTCTTCACTACCATTGGTTCTTGACCATATGCTATTTCCTGAAATGGTTCAATGTCGACTAGCTCTTTTTTTGTTTAATATACAGTGATTCTATATTTTCCTTCCATCTTCTTTTGATTCTTCCTATATCATTTAAGATTTTGTCCACAGAAACCTTCTTAATAATGCAACTCAAAGCTTCAATTTGTTTTTTAATTCTTTCAGCTTGAGGGATGCTGTATGTGTTCTTCCCTTCTGGTTTTCTAAATCCAGATCTTTGCATCTTTCTTTACATTGTTTTATTTTCTTGATCTACTTTTTGAAACATAATGTTCAACTCTTTAACTTCAGCATTTTTTCCTTTTTTAAAAAAATTATTTATTTATTTTATTATTTTGTGTGCCTGTACCATCAAATCAGATCTGACTGGTACAGGAGGAGATTGTCCCTCCTTCTCCAGCAGAGCATCTGGTGGATTTGAACCGTGCACCTCTGGGATTGCAGTACAGCTTCTTGCCACGAGGTCACGAGAGCTCCCCTTTTTTCCCTTTTTGTGTGTTTATATTTTAGTGCAAGTTTCAGTCTCTTCTGATATCCTTTTTGGCCTTTTATATCTTTTCTGTTTTCATAAATATATTTTACTTTCTTCATAGATGATGTCCTTGATGTCATCCCATAACTCATGTAATCTTAGGCCATTAGTGTTCAATGCACCAAATCTTTTCTTGAGAAGGCTTTTAAATTCAGGTTGATTAGACTCAAAGCTGTATTTTGGTTCCCATGGAGTTGTTTTAATTTTATTCATCCTTAGTTTGAACTTGCACATGAACAGTTGATAGTCTCTATTGTCAGCCTCTGACCTTATTTAGACTCCTTATATTGAGTTTCTCCAACACTTCTTTCTGCAGATGTAGTCAATATGATATCTATGTATTTCATTAGCTGAGGTCCATGTATATAGTTGATGTTCTTTTTTGTAAAAGTATTTGCAATGAAAGTAAACTATAGGTTGTTATTGTGTACCATCAAGTCAGAACCAACCCAATTCATAGCTGACCCTCCAGTGGGTTCTCAGAAGTAAATCACAGAGAAGGAGATTGCCTATCCTTCTCCAGTGGAGCAGCTGGTTGATTTGAACAGAGTACCTAAGTACAGTACTAATGTATTGGCAGAGTAATTTCTTACCACCGAGCTGCCAGAGCTTCCTAGTAAATGATATGTTGTTGTGTACTATAGAGTTGGAACTGACCCATATCTGATCCTTGAGTGAGTTTTCAGAAGAAATTAATATCATGGGAGGAGATTGTTCATCTTTCTCCCACAAAAGAGTTGGTGGCCTCATGCCTTCAGGATTCCAGTGCAGCTTCTTGCCAGTAGGCCACCAAAGCTCCCTCGTAAACTATATAGTATAGTGTAAACATAACTTTTTTAATTATTTTATTTTTTTTAATTTGTTATTAATTTCAATGAAAATTTACAGAGACTTTGGATTTCCATTCATTCATTGTTGCACTTTTCTCCCCTCCTAACCCTCCCCCTCAGTACACTCCCCTCTTGGAAAAGTAAAAGAGAAATTCTTTCATTGTTTTACAATCCCTCCCCTCAGGTCCGCTCCACTATGCAGCCTTTGCTCTGGACTCATGCCATGACAAAAATACCTAATCACATATCCCTTTTAAATAGTTTTCTCCCTCATCTGTTTCAATGCAGTATACATTATTGAACCCATCTTTCTCAGTCTCCCCCCAACCCTGATGCCAGTCCTGTTTTACAAAAGTGACATCATTTGTCCTTTTGTGACTGAAATATTTCACTCAGCATAATACCCTCTAGAGTCACCCATTTTGAATAATATTGCATGAGTTCCTTGTTTTTTAATGCAGCATAGTATTCCATTGTGTGAATATGCCATAGCTTCTCTATCCATTCGTTTGTTGATGGGCACTTAGGTTGTTTCTAACTCCTTGCTATTGTGAACAAAGCTATGATAAACATGGGTGTGCATCCATTTTCTTTTGATAATTCCTGGGTTATTCATTATTATGCCCACAGCATTCTTAAATACTGCAAGTTGAGGCTTGAATTTATTCTTCAGTTCCTTCAGCTTAAGGAATGGTGAAGGAGTTGTCCCTTTTGATTTTCCAATTCCAGCTCTTTGCACATTTCATTATAATACTTTCTTTGTCTTCCCTGACTGCCCTTTGAAATCTTCTATTCAGCACCTTTACATCTAGATTTCTTTCCTTTGTTTTGACTTCTTGGTATTCTAGTGCAATATTTAGAGTTTTTTTCTGATGTCCATGTTGGTCTATTTTTCTTCCTTAGTTTCTGTAAAGACCTTTTGCATTCTTCATGGAAGATATTCTTGATATTTTCCCAAAGCTCATCTGGTCTTTGCTTATTAGTATTCAAGGCCTCAAACCTGTTCCTCAGATGGTCTTTAAATGAAAGAGGGATAGATTCAAGGTCAACCTTTGGTTCTTGTTGATTTGATTTTCTTTACCTTCCGTTTGAACTTCCATATGAGTCATTGAAGATGCTCTGCCGGGAAAGGAGGGACAATCTCCTCCTGTACCAGTCAGATCCAATTTGACGGTATGCGCACACACACACAAAATAATAAAAAAATAAAAAGAAATGAGTCATTGATGATTGGTCCTCAATCAGCACCTGGCCCACTTTTCACAGCTGATATTGATCTTCTCCAATGATTTTTCCCACATATGAAATAAATCTGATTTTGTGCAGGTCCTCAGGTAAGGTCCATGTGTATAGTCACAGTTTGTATTTCTTATAAAATGTATTTGCAATGAATAAATCATTGATTGTACAGAATTTTGTAATTCGATATCCAGCCTCATTTCTATCACCAAGTCCATGTTTTCCCACAACTAATCCTTCTTCTCCATTCCCAATTTTTGCATTCTAGTCACCCATTTTTGCTAATGCATCTTTGCAATCTTGGTTGCATGTTTGGCCGATTTCTGATTGCAACAGTTGGTAGAAATCGTCTGTTTCCACGTCTTTGGGCCTGTTTTTTTGTGCATACATTTGAATGATAGTGGTATTGACAGGTCTTCCTTGTATATGTATGAATATTATCCTGTCACTCACAGCATTGTATATTTCAAAATGAATCTAGAAATAGTCTTTTTAATTATCAGTGTGACCCCATTTTTCCTCACCTTTCATTTCCAGAATAGTAGATAATATGATTTTGTGCTATTGTTCTGTGGTGCTTCATAGTATTTAATCGTATGAGTGTACCACAGTTTCTCCATCCACTAACTTGCTGCTGAGCATGTGGATTATTTCCATTTTAAAAACTATAACATTTTCTTTAGATATTGTTTTGGATATGTACAGAAATTTTACCGCATAGTATTTTCTTTATGACTTTGTTCCATACATTTAAAATTTTTTTTACATTTTTCTTTTAAACTAGTGGTTATATAGTTATATATATATATATATATATATATATACACACACACACACACACACACACACACACACAGACACAGTAGCTTTTCATTCTAATTTCATTAGTAATTTATAGTTTTATTCTATTATTATCAGGTAATATCTATGTCTGAGATGTACTTAAACTTTCTTTGTGACTTCAAAAGAGAACAATTTTTATGAATGGTCTGCATAAAGTAGAAAGAGAAATTGTCTTCCTTGTTAAATATAATATGCTACATATGTCTTATACCTCAATTATACTATTTCTATCAGGTCTTATTTTATTTTGTTATTAATTTTAGTTTCTGAGATGGCTAGTTTCTAACCTAAATTGCTTACTTATCAACTCCTTTCTTTTTTGGGTATATTTTGAGGTTGCTATCTATTTATGATTATCTCTTCTTAGTTCCTTATTCCTTTTACATTCTCCTTTAAAAAAATAAATGTACTACAAATTCCAATTTTTTTTTTTGGGGGGGGACACCAAACTGAAGTCAAGTTATTTATTGAGTGCTGATTACATACTAGATATTATTCCAAATACTTGGGACACATCAGAGAGCAAACAGATCCCTGCCTTCACGGAGCTTACAGTCTAGCATTTCCCACTTTACTTGCACACTGACCCGGGCAAATCTGTGCCCCAGCTGCCAAATGGGAGGAATATGCAGACTCAGCAAAGACTATGGATGACATGCTTGCTGTTCTGTAGATGCCAAACAAGACCCTTACCCCTTGCCCTAGCCCGTCTCTTGGGCAAGAAATAGCGGTAGATTTTGATTTTTAATAAGAGAGCACACTGGGGCTAGGGGGTTGCAGCTGCATTGTCTGTGCGATGGTGGTGGTAGAAGGGCTGTGCAGGGCTCATGATGGCAACACAAATTGTTGTTGCTGCTGCTGCTGCTGCTTCTGCTGCTGTTTCTTGGTGGCTGCCTTGCTGGCTAGGTCCTTGACCTTCTCTGTAGCTGCCAGTGCTGTCTCTTTTGCCTTTTCCTTGGCTTCCTTGGCAGTTTCAACAAGTGTCTTAGGAGGGGCTCACCTTGTAGCTTGTCCAACATATATTCAAAACCCTTCATAGTTTTGGTCACATTGCTTTTAAATCGAGCAGACCAAATTCCTGGACTGCTCTGGAGGCAGCAAACAAGCTAGAGGAGATCCAGGCTTCTCCCGGATTTTGGTCCAACCACTGTTATCAGAGTTCACACAGTAAACACAGCGTTCCTCCACCACCATCAGCCGGGAATGGTTAAGGTTCCAGGTGAAGGTGGTCATGGTCTGATTCTGTGGGTCCACAATAGAGTCCTCAGGATGTATACTAAGTGAGCAACATTGGCAGGAAACAATCTCTCAGCCCAGCGCGGCATCCTGTTGGTCTTGGTCAGGAGTCTCCGGGACAGGAGACCTGGTCAGGGGTAACCTCCCGGTGTGCTATGTCTTCTGTCAAGACATGTTTGCTGTAGGGATTCGGGTACCGCTGCCAGAGGTGGCGAACACTCGGTCCCAGGAACTCTGGAGCACGCTCTGGCCCAGGAAATATTTCACCATTGTCCTGGCCGGGAAGGGCTCAGCACCCTCAAAGCAATAGAAGTGCGGAGCCCCGGGGGCACGTGGAGGCGGGCCAGAGCTTGGCGCCCGCCCGCCAGGCTCACTCAATCACCACCGTACAGCGCCCAAGCTTCTGCCGCCATGAGGAGTGGTCAGGGGGACAAATTCTATTTTTTGTAAAAAATATTATGATTAGTATTTCATCTTTCTTGTGACTTACATTTGTTTGGTTGGTTTTTCTATCTTCTTTCAACCTTTCTGTGATTTTTAATTTTATTTTTGTATTAAATAAGAAACCAGTTGTTGAAATTGTTTTTATTTTCCTTCGTTCTGAGAAGCTCTGCTTTTTAATGGATAAGCTTAACCCTCTTATAATTGCAGTTTCTGCTTTGACGTAGTTTTAGTATAATTTTAAATTTTCTTTTTATTATACTTTTCTGTTGTTGGTTTTTTCTCCATTTGTATTTTCAATTGGTCATCATTTCTTTTACTAGTATAATAGTTACACACTTTATAAATGTGCTCACATTGTGGTTGTGTGTTGTTATTATGTGTCGTCAAATCTGCAACTCATAGCTACTCTGTACAATAGCCCTAAACTGTACCAATCTTACTGTCTCTGACACGCTACTCCAATTACGCCTGTCACTGAATCAATCCATCACATCAAGGGTCATCCTCTCTTGCGCTGTCCCTCCACCCTCCAAAGCATGACATCCTTCTCCAAGGACTGGTCTCTCCTTGCAACATGTTTAAAATATATCATGCAAAGCTTCAGAATCCCTGCCTCCAAGGAGCAGGCTTGGTTTCACTCTCTTAGCAGTTGTTCTCTTAGCTGTCCATGGTATATCCAATACTCTTCTCCAGCACCACAGCACAAAGGCATCAATTTTCCTTCTGTGATCCCTAGTCATTGTCCAGCTCTCTGATCCATAGCAAGTTATTGTAAAGATGATGGCCTGGATCAGGTGCACCTTCGTCTCCAGACTAACACTGTTGCTCTTCAGTACTGTGGAGAGGTCTCTGACAGCAGATTTTCCCAATGCAATTAGTCTTTTAATTTCCTGGATGTTGTATTGATTGTGGAGCCAAACAAGATGCAGTCAATTGGCCCAGTGGTGAGAATAATTTTTTCCTTGATGTTAAGCTTTCATCCATATTGAAGGCTGTAGTACTTGACCTTCTGCAGCAAGAGCTTTAGGTCCTCCTTAGTTTCAGCAAGCAGAGTTCTGTCATCTGCATAATGCAGATTGTTAATGAGTCTTCCTCAAGTCCTGATGCCACATTTCTCCTCATAGAGCCCAGCCTCCCAGATAATCTGGTCTGCATATAGTTTGTATGAAGATAGGACACATCCCTGATGTACACCCTTCCCAATTTTGAACCATGCAGTGTTTTCCTGCTCTGTTCTGACAACTGTCTCTCATTTCAAGTATAGGTTTTGCATAAGCATCATCAAGTGTTCTGGGATTCTTGGTCTTCTCAGAGTTTGCCACAGTTTGTTGTGATCCACACAGTCAAACACCTCTGCATAGTCAATGAGACACAGATAGATATTCCTCTGGTACTCTCTGCTTTCAGCCAAGATCCATTTAACATAAGCTATAATATCCCCAGGACCATGGCCTCTTCTAAACCCTGCCTGCACTTCTGGCAGTTCTCTGTTGATGTGCTGTTCCAATAGTTTTTGGATAATTTTCAGCAGAATCTTGCTTGCATGTGACATTAATGATATTGTTCAATAATTTCTGCACTTTATCTGGTCACCTTTCTTTGGAATTGGAACAAGTATAGATCTCTTCCAGTCAGTTGGCCAGGTGGTTGTTCTCCAGATTTCTTGGTACAACCTTGTGAGGGCATCCAAGGCAGCATCTGTTTGCTGAATGATGTCAATTGGTATGCTGTCAATTCCTGGAGCCCTCCTTTTTTTTTTTTTAAATATTTTTCTTGTTGTGTACTGTTGAATCAGATCCGACTGGCATAGGAGAAGATTGCCCTCCTTCTCCAGCAGAGCGTCTGGTGGATTTGAATCTAATGCTTTCGGGATTGCAGCATAGCTTTTTGCCACTAGGCCACCAGAGCTCCCTGAGCTTTATTTTTTTCCAATTCTTTCAGAGCAGCTTGAATTTCTTCCTTCATCCCCACAGGCTCTTGCTCATTGTTGTTTCATACTCTTTCCAACTTCTTTTAATGCTTCCTGGATCATTTAATATTCTGTCCAAAGCATCCTTAAGTATTGCAACTCGAGGCTTGAATTTGTTATGATTTTATCATGCACTCTTTACTCACCATTACTGATCTTTTGATATGATCAATATTTCTCTTCTGATATTCAGTATAATCTCATATCATCTACTTTCTTATTCTGTCCTAATAACGTCTTATTTATTCTGGCTATCTCATCTATTCTTTCTTTTGTGATTTCTATTTTTGCCTCTACCTGTCATCACCCCTCTACTGCCACCTCTAGCCCCTGAATCCTCAAAAATGTTTAACTAGGTATCCTTTTTCACAGTAATGATCTTACACAGAATTTATTCTTATGAGATTGAGTTAGTTCAGTCAACATAATGCTCCCCAGTCTCTCCCAAGTTACAAAATTTTCAAATTTGTTCAGTTTTTCAAAATTCTTGCTCCTGAGTGGTGCATAGTATTCTGTTATGTGATTGTACCACAATTTCTTGATCCATTCAATTGTGGTTGGACATTTGGGATGTTTCCATGTTCTTGAAATTATGAATAATGACACTATGAACATTGGTGTACAAATCTCCATTTTTGTTTCCGTTTTAATTTCCTTGGGGTATATTCCTAGTAATAGAATATCTGGGTAATATGGGGTTTCTATGTCCAGCTTTTTAAATTTTTTCTTCTTCTTATCACTGGGCCAATTGGCAGCATAATAGTGGATAGTGAAGAGGCTGAGATTGTTAGCAGTTTTAGTTTGCTTGGCTCCACAATCGGTACTCTTGGTACCAACATCCAGGAAATCAAGAAACAAATTGCATTGGAAAATTCAGCTGTCAGGGATCTCTCCAGAGTATGGAAGAGCAATGACATCAGGCTGGAGACTAAGGTGCACTTTATCTAGGTTATAGTCTTCATAATTATGTGCTATGCATCAAAGAGCTGGACAATGACTAGGGATGATATAAAGAGAATTGTTGCCTTTGTTCTGTGATGCTTGAGAAGAGTATTGAATATACCATGGACTGCTAGGAGAACAAACAGGTTTGTTCTGGAGAGGGTGAAACTGGGCTGTTCCTTGGAGGCAAGGATTCTGAACCTTTATCTGACATACTTTGTGCATGTTGCAAGGAGGGGCAGTTCTTGGAGAGGGACATCATGTTTGGGAGAGTGGAGGGACAGCACAAGAGAGGAAGACCCTTGATGAGAAGGATCGATTCAGTGATTGGGGTAAAGGGTGTAGATGTGTCAGAGACAGTGAGGTTGGCACATGATAGAGCAGGGTATAGGGCTCTTGTACATAGGGTTGCTATGAGTCTTAGGGACTCAAGGCACATAACAACAAACAACTTACTTAGTTACATAGTTTGAATATGTTGTTTTTTCACCAAAGATCCTTCCCATTCCCTTCACACCTGCACCCAGCAAATTGTGCATTCCTATGATTAACGTCCCCTCCTCCTTACCCCTCAATGTTCATCTTTTTGAGGAACTGCCACACTGCCTTCCAGAGTGGTTGTGCCATTTTATAATCCCAGCAACAACGTATATAGTTTTGATTTGCATTTCTCTTATTGCCAGTAATTTTAAGGATTTTTTTCATGTGTGTTGGCCATCCAAATGTCTTCCTGTGTGAAAAGTCTTTCCATGTCTTTCCTCCATTTTATAGTCGGGTTATCAGTATTTTACTTGTGGAGAACCAGAAGTATTCTGTAAACTTTTGTTATGAGACCTTTGTCGGAGATGGTATTGCAAAATGTTTGTTCCCAATTGGCAGGTTTTCTTTTCACCCTGTTGGAAAAAGTTTTTGATGTGCACAGGGATTTACTCTTTAGAAGGTCCCATTTATCAGTTTTATCCTCTCCAGATCATGTATTTCTTACTGTATTAGCCTCTTTATATCATAATATAGGCCTCCTAAACCTGGTCCCAGGTTGTCTCTTATGAACTTTATGGTTTAGGGCTTTACTCCCAGGTCTCTGATCCACCTTTGATCCACTTTGAGTTCTCAAAGTATTTATTTTGTGGCTTCATGTATATTCACTCATCCAGTTTGAAAACTTTCTCTAAGGATACTTTCAATGTAGGTCTTTATATAGTAAATTTTGGTATGTCTGATAATATTTTGATTATGTCTCATATTTGAATGCCAATTGACCCAGATAAAATATTTTTATTCAAAGTTCTTTACAGTTCAGTATTTTAAAAATATCATTCCATTTAAAAATATTCCAATGAAATGTACTAAAATAAATCTGTGGCTCTGAAAGCTCAATTTTGCTATTTGACTATTTACTTAAGTAGACATGCCCTCTCCATTACTTCTCCCTCTTTCCAGGATCTAATTATCAAGTGAAAGAAAAATCAACACACATATTGGGTCACCACTTTCTTTGGTTCCTAAGCCAGAATGCCAAAACTCTACAAACATTACTTAATTTGCCCCAAACCAGTGAGTATGGGTTCTAAAAGTGTTTTTAGTGAGCAATCATTACTGCTATTTTTAAGATTTCCTCCATATTTCAAACAGTATATTCTCTTTTTCTAACTTGCTATTATACTTAGGGAACTCTGCTGGCCCAGTGGTAAGGTGTGCTGCCAATCCAAAGGTACATGGTTTGAATCCACCAGCTGGGCTATCTCTTCTCATGGATTTACAGCCTCTGAAACCTACAACTGGATGGCAAGCTGTGAGCTGGTTCTGACTCCACTACATTTGACAAAAACAATTATAGTTATTTAGCATTAGTAAGTATTTATTTGTCTGTATTGTATGTCTTCCATGTCTTAAGATCTCCCACATTTCAGTTAGTAATTATGTTACTTTGGGTGCTTGCATGATGCTGAAAGCTATGTTGTTGGTATTTCAAGTACCAGCAAAGTTACCTATGTTGTATAGGTTTTAGTGGAAGACTAAGACAGAGTAAAAAAAAGTTCCAGTGCTCTATTTCTAATGTCAATGAAAGTTTAGTAGCTTATAACAAAATAGTGTTTGAAATAGTGGTGGAAGATGAACTCCCTAAGTTGGAAGACACTTAATGTACGTATGGGCTGTAATAATAAATTCAAGCATACTATTTATTAATTGTGAAAATCGCAGAAACTGAGATATGTCTCATTCTGTTGTATGTCAGGTCACCATGATTTGGAGTTGATTCAGTGCAATGAAAAGGAGAATTTCTTTAGATGATCCCGACTTACACAGTACTAGATATGTTTATAGCTTGATTCACTGCCCTAGTGACAAAATTAATTTGTTGACTTTGCCTTGGTTCCATGTTATTAAATTATCAACTTAATAATAGTTTAACATTTATTCTGTCTTCTCAGATTATTTATCACCTGGCTTCTTTCTTAAATTATATTTGTAATTTTGATGAAGAATATACCTGTTCTACAAAATGAATTGTCTGTTTGGAAATCAGATACACAATAAAGGTGATTATTCAAATCTTGCAAAAAATAGTTATATGACCTAGCAACAATTATATACTTCATTTCACAAAGGAAAAAAATATTATAGAAGGCCTACCCTATGGTATAGATAGGTTGGCAAATATAGCCAGAAATGCACAACCAGGAAAGGATAACATCAATGAATGGGGCATACTAAAGATTAAGTCTCTGTGTACATAATAACCTTTTTCCATTGGGACACAGAACCAGAAGCAGGGGAAAGAATTTCTCAGCTTTTGGCAAGAGGGAGGGCTGACTTGAGACACCTCCTCTTCTCCCCCTGTATACAAACTGCATAAGTGAATGGCCCTGGTCTCATGCCAATTCAGAGACAAAGGAAGATATTAAGCTTCAGGAGAAAAAGCGTAAGAAGTGAGACATTGCAGCCCAGAACGATCCTTTGGGATGCTAGAGGAGAGGCAGAACTAAAACTTTCCTGGGTCACTCCATTTGGAGATCCTTGTCTCTGTGGCTCTGGGGCCATCCCAGGGACCAAACAGGACAACAGAGTTTGTGATACAGATCCAAAAGTAGGGGAAAGACTTTCTCAGTTTTCTCAAATGGCTTGTTGGGCTGCAAAAGAGAGAGTTGACTTGAAACACCCTAGACAGAAATTGCTGGAGTGGAGCACCTGGTCTCAATACCACTTGACCACTCCAAAGATGAAGGAGGACAGTAAGTAGGGTTTGGGACAGGGGACCAACTGCATTAAGGTGAGATTCCTAGAGGTCTGCTGTGCAGAACAGAGAGAACCTAAAAGACCTTGTTGTTTTTATTGTTATGTGCCATTGAGTCACTTACATCTCATTGTGACCCAATGTACAACAGTTTGGAACCCTGCTCTGTTGGATACTATGGACAGAATATTGAATGATCCAGGAAGCATTAAAAGAAGATGGAAGGAATATACAGAGTCACTGTACCAAAAAGAATTGGCCGTCACAGAAGAATTTCAACAAAAATCATATGATCAAAAGGCAATGGTGATGAAGGAGGAAGGTCAGGCTTCTCTGAAGCACTTAGCAAAAACTAAAGCTTGAGGAATTGATGGACTACAAGTTGACATATTTCAACAAACAGATGCTGTCCTGAGTATGTTCACCAGGTTGTGCCAAGGAATCTGGAGGACAATTATGTGGCCAACTGACTGGAAGAGATCCATGTTTATTCCTGTTCTAAAAAATGGTGACCCAGTAGAGGGTGGAAATTATAAAAAAAATCACATGTGAGCAAAACGCTGAAGATTATCAAAACATGACTGAAATAGTACATTGACAGAGAACTACGAGGAATACAAGCTGAGTTTAGAAGAGTTTGTGGTACTAGAGACATTATCACCAATGTTAAACGGATCTTGGCTAAAAGCAAAGAATACCAGATGAATGTCTATCTGTGATACATTGACTATGCAAAGGTATTTGACTGTAGGGATCACAACAAATTGTGGCTAATCTTGAGGAGAATGGAAATCCCAGAACACTTGTTTGTGCTCACATGAAAACAATACTCAAACCAGAGAGCAATCCCCAGAACAGAGCAAGAAAGCACTGCATGGTTCAAAATCAGGAAAGGAGTGCATCAGGAATGTGTCCTGTCTCCATACCTTTTCAATCTACATGTAGAACAGATAATCTGGGAGCCTGGGGTTTAAGAGGAGGAATGTGGGATCAGGATTGGAGGAAGATTCATCAACAACCTGTGTCTTGCAGATGACACAACCTTGCTTGCTGAAACTGAGGAGGATCTGAAACAGTTGCTGCAGAAGGTCAAGAACTACAGTCTTCAATATGGATTGAAGCTCACTCAACATCAAAAAGACAAAGATTCTAATCACTAGGCCAATTAGCAGCATCATAATTGATGGAGGAGAGATTGAGATTGTTAACAATTACAGCTTGTTTGGCTCCACAATCAACACTCTCAGCACCAGCAGTCAGGAAATCAAAGGACAAATTGCATAGAGAAAATCTGCTGTCAGGGACCTCTCCAGAGTATTGAGAAGCAACAATATCAGATTAAGGGTGCCTGATCCAGGCCATGGTCTTCACAATTACTTGCTAAGCTTCAGAGAGCTGGATACTGGCTAATGATGACAGAAGAATTGATGCCTTTGAGTTGTGGTGCTGGAGAAGAGTCTTGAACATACCATGGACTGCCAAGAAAACAAATAGGTCTGTCTTGCAGAGGGTGAAACCAAGTTTCTTCTTGGGGGCTAGCATTTTGAAGCTCTGTTTCACATATTTTGGGCACATGGTAAAGAGGAACTGATCCTTGGAGAAGGACATCATGCTTGGAAGGGTGGAGGGACAGAGCAGGAGAAGAAGACCCCAGATGAGATGGATTGACATAGTAACTGAGGCAATAAGGATAGGTGTGCTTTAGTCAGTGAAACTGGCTCAGGACAGGACAAGGCTTTGTGCATAGGGTGCCATGAATTGCAGGTGACTTGATGGTACATAACAGCAATAACATGAGTTGGAATTGACTGTTCAGCAGTGGGTTTGGCTTGGTTTTGGGTCCTTTCTTACTCCAGCTCTTTCATAGATTCTTTCATAATTCCTAGTTCTTACAGCACAACCTGTAGAGGATAGGCTGCAACATGGACTCTGATATCTTTTAAACTATAATTTTCTTCTATATGGTTTTATTTCTTTTTAAAAAAAT
>NW_006399801.1:3281609-3294793 GCF_000299155.1 Elephantulus edwardii | reverse complement strand
CTACTCCTTGGAGGCAAGGATTCTGGGGCTTCGTCTGACATACTTTGGACATGTTGTAAGGAGAGACAGGTCCTTGGAGAGGGACATCAAGTTTGGTAAGGTGGAGGGACAGCGCAGGAGGGGAAGACCCTCTATGAGGTGGATTGATTCAGTGACTGGGGTAATCGGGATGGGTGTGTCAGAGACCATGCGATCGGCACAGGATAGAGTAGGGTTTAGGGCTGTTGTACATAGGGTCGCTATGAGTCGCAAATGACTCGATGGCACGTAACAACAACAACACCTTCCCTCTGTAAGTTGTTTTGTGCCACTGTTAGAACCTGTACTTGGAATATTATTGCTTTTAATTTTTGACTCATGTGCTTTAAACTTGTTAGTTAAATTTGTGTCTTCTAGGCTGCAACAGTTATGTGATGCATCTTCAAGGATATGAACATGTATGGCTAAGCACAATTGATAACAGTGCATCTAAATTCCAAAATCAATCTCCACAGTAGTCTACGTGTTTCCCATTGCCAAAGGGGCCCTTTAGAGTAGTGAGAGAATATCTTCACCCTAAAACCTACAGTATCCCTTTTGAGCAGGAAGTAGCTAAGAGAATATGCCATCTCCTTTTCCTTTTAAATGAGGGTGAAATCTCTCTCAGGGAGGAGTGATAGGGAATGGCAAAGGACACACTGATAAAGGAGATTAATTAAAACTGGTTTTGACAAGCACTGTGGCAAGGGGACAATTAAAACACTTTCCAGGAATATTCAACCTGAATCCTTCTGATCATATGGTGATTTTTGAAAGTATTTCTTTGAGTTTATTATGTTTAATTTGTTTTATTTGTTTGTTTGTGTATGAAGGAAGCTCATCTAGATGATGACATAATTATGATAAAAAGGGGGGAAATATGGGAAGCCAATACTAAATATTTGTAACAAACTGAATGCCATTTAAAATTTAAAAAAATAAAATAAAATTCCAGGAGCTGATGAAATATTAAAAAAAAAAGAAAGAAAGAAAAAGAAAAGAAACCAGAGTTCCCTCAAACTTATCGATAGAGGTTCATTATACTTAACAATAAGTATCAAAATATTAATTGTGAATATTTTTTTACCAAAAAACTCCTATCTAAATGCATCCCTTGTGTCTTATTGATGGAACTTAAATGAGTCCATAAGCAATACTTTAAAGGATGCTGGCATTTCTTCAATAGACAGATTTGAAGTCTCTTTTGAACAATATTTGTCTGTTAGGAATGTAATAGTTTCAGAGGTGACTCCCACAGGAAATACTAAGATGCACAAAGTCTAACAGAATAGTTGCATTTTAACAGCCTTCTGTAAATGTTATTCTTTACAATGTTATAACTCTACCTATCTCCACAAATTGGGAAAAGTTCAATTACCTCTGCCACTGGAAAGATGTCCAGGGGAGTAGGGAGATGGGCAGAAAGTTTCTTTGTGGAGAGCTGTGATTCGAGGGAAAGTCTAGGAAGGATTTTGAGAATACAACTTCCTTCTTTGTTTCCTTCAGTGTCTGTGTTAGTTCAAATTCAGTAGGAAGCCAAAGACAATGAAGACTATGGATGCAGTCTTTCTTCCAGGGTTGAGAACAGGTTGGTAAAAGATGAGTGGGCTAGCACATTGGTGCTTCATAGGATTTTCTTAAGTGTAATCTTTAGAGATTACAGTACCACCAGGTAATCTGGCAAGAGTTCTAGTGGCATAGTTCATAGCAACTTGGGGTGCTAAACCAAAGGCCTGGCCTCTTTGATGGTTCTAATATGCCAGCCGCTCCATGGAAAAAGATGGACAATCTTCGGTGCAAGATTACAGTCTGCTCAGGTGTTTGATTTTAGTCTGTGTCAGTTTTGGTAGGTCGTGAGTGTCTTAGTATTTGTCCATTTCCTTTAGGTTTTTGTATTTATTTGAGTATAATTTTTCATAATATTCCATTGTTAACCCTTTTTTTTTAAGTTGGTTTTATTGTGACATTGCCAGTTTCATCTCTTATTTGGATTATTTTGAGGAACCAACTCCTGGTTTTGTTGATGGTTTCAGTTGTTTTTCTGTTTTCTATTTATTTCTGGCCTAAGTTTTGTAATTTCAGGGTTTTTTAGAGGGTGTTGGGTTTTATTGCTGTTTTTTTAAAATTTTGTTTGAGATGTTGGGTTTGAGAGTCAATTATAATTTTTTCTTGACTTTTGATCCATTTGCTTTTAGCTATAAATTGACCTCTGTTTACTGCTTTGACTGTTTTCCAGAGGTTTTGGTAAGTTGTGATTTCATTGTCATTTGTTTCAAGAAACTTTTTAATTTCAGTTTTTATTTCTTCTATTATCTATTCATGTTCAAGCAAAGTGTTGTTAAGCTTCCCAATGTATTCTTTTCCCCTCATTTTTTCTCTTGCTATTAATTTCTAATTTTGTAGCACTGTGCTCTAAGATGCTTTGTATTATTTTTATGTTTTTTAATTTATTGATGCTTGCCTTGTGACCTAAGATGTGATCTATTCTGGAGAACGTTCCATGCACATTGGAGAAGAAGTTATACTGCACTTTTTTTGGTGCATTGTTGTTGTTGTTGTTATGTTCTGTCGAGTCACCTGCGACTCGTAGTGACCCTATGTACAACAGCCCTAAACCTTGCCCTATCCTGCACCAATCTTATTGTCTGTTACACATCTACACACATTACCTCAGTCACTGAATCAATCTAACTCATTTAGAGTCTTCCTTTCCTGTGCTTCACTTCACCATCCCAAGCAAGATGCCCCTCTTCAAGGATTGGTGTTTTGTTTTTTTTTTTTTTGTAACATGCCCAAAGTACGTCAGGTGAAGCTTCAGAATCCTTGCCTCCAAGGAGAAGCCTTGTTTAACCCTCTCTAAGATGAACCTCTTTGTTCTCTTAGCAGTCCATGGTGGCCTATATGTATATATGAGCTTGATTTGTTTTATTGTGTGGTTTAATTCTTCAGCATCTTTGTTGAGTTTCTTTCTGGTTATTCTATTTTTTCTTGAGAGTGGTGTATTGAAGTCACCAGATTCTATAGTAGTATTGTCTATTTCCTTTTTCTGTTCTGTTATTGTTTGTTTTGTATATTTTGCTGCTCTATCATTTGGTGCATGTTGCTGTTGTTGCTGATTGCTATCGAGTCAAGCATGACTCACAGTGACCCTATGAACAAAAGACTGGAAAGCCTTTATTTAACTATCATCATTTTTCCAAGTTCATAGAGTTTCCAGAGGCATGCGGTTTAGGAAGAAGATGACACTCCTGCTTCCAAACTTGAATAAATCTGGGAGGTCCACCAAACATTGCTCACGATAAGAAGCTATTATGGTGTTTGGCACACCTATGGCACAGTTGTTCCATTATGGCATTTGAAACTCAAATGGCAGAAGATTCAGTGTCCCAGCAAACCCAGATTACCCCAACACAGCAAAATGACTGGAGTGCTATATGACTTAGAAGAATGTTCCTCCAAAATATAATCACAAGGGATTAAAATATAATCCCTCTGGCCCAACTTTTAAATAGAAGGGCCCTCCAGGAGGTCTTGTTGACTATAAACAAAAGGCTTAAATAAAAACAACCAAACAATCCACAAAGATCCTCAACCAAAACAAGAGCACAGTCTTACAGAGTCCAACCACTTCATCCAACTCCAAAACGGAGACAAGGGCTTTGGCATTGTATGTTGTTGTTAAGTGCCATCTAGTACCAACCCTATAAACAAAAGAAATATTGTCCTTCCTCTAAGTTCATAGAGTTTCCACAGGCATGTTTAGGAAGTGGATACCACTCCTTCTTCCAAGCCTGTCTTAATCAGTGAGCTTTACCAAAGATTGTCAACCATGTTTAACCATTATGGCATTATGGCACACCATTCAGTATCATAGCAATCCAAAATTACCTCAATACAGAGAAAGGACAAAACGGTGCTGTACCACTTAGGAGAATGTTCATTTCAAAGACAATTAAAACTAGTCAAAGACCTCAGTCCTTCACCCTGGGCTGTCATTGACTCCAAGAGACTTCAGGCCAACCAAACACTCCAGAGCCAGTCCCCAGCCAACAAAGAGAAAAAACCTCTCACCCCGTCAAGACCATGTGAGTTTTCAAAGACCCCAGGCCCATTCCCTGGGCTCTCATTTGGTGCGTAGATAGCTATTATTGTTATATCCTCTGTTCCATTGACATTTAAGCATTATGTAGTGACCTTCCCTGTCCTTTGTGATATTTTTTGCATTGAAATATATTTTATCAGAGATTAATATTGCAACTCCTGCTTTTTTCTGGTTTTTAGTCTTTCTTTATCTTCACTTTTCAATTGTGTCTCTTGTAGGCAGAATTGATGAGTTTTGGGTTTTTAGCCAATCTACTACTCTTTTTCTCTTCAGTGGTGCATTTAAACCATTCACATTCAGTGTGATTAGGTTAGTGTGAAAGGCAAGGTTTCATTACTATCACTTTGTTAAATTATTTTCGGTGTTGTTTTTGGTAACTTTGGTCCATCCTACTTTCTTTGGCAACTCTGTAAGAAAGATGTCTCTTAGTGTTTCTTGCAATGCTGGTCTTGTTTTTACAAACTCCCATTGCTTCTGCTTTCCTGAGAATATCTTGATCTTGCCTTCATATTTGATGGACAGTTTTTTGGGTATCATATTCTTGGTTGACACTTGTGTTTTTTGAGTGTTCGATATATGTCATTCTACAGTCTTACATGGTTACTGCTTAAAAATTGGCCCTAATTTGTTCTCCCTTATAGGTTACTCTTTGTTTCTCTCTCGCTGCTTTCAGAATTATTTTTCTTTGATTCTGGAAAATTTGACTATGATATTCTTGGTGTTTTTCTTTTGGGGTCTATGCTGTAAGGTACTTGCTCAGCTTCTTGAATATATATTCTTCATTTTGCCTGGAAAGTTTTCTTCCACACCTTTATTTCTATTCTTCCACACCTTTCTTTGTGTTTTTACTTACTTTTTCCTGTTCTGGGATTCCTATTATGAACACTTTATTCCTCTTGATGGTGTCCCATATTATTCTTAGGCTTTCTTTTTTTCCACCCCTTTTGATTCTGCTTTCTGTTTCAGCAAATCAGTGGTGACAATTCTATGTTCTGTTTCGCTGGTTCTGTGTTTCATCTCTTCAACTCTGTTCATGTGTCTCTCCAACATGTTGACAGCATCTAAACATTGGTCCTCATATTTTGGATTGTGATTTATTGTTTTTCCAGAGTCTCTAATACCTCGTTTGTTTTATCTGCTTTGTTTTGGATTTTTTTTTTTTAAGTTTCTCTTGGTTTTTGCTGCAATGTCTTGTAATTATTCAAGTTTGTCTTTCACCCATTGAAAATTTTCAATCAGGCTGACAAGATGGCGGCTGGCGGGGCTGTTGCTGCAGCGCCGGAGTGCCGGCTGCTGCCCTACGCGCTGCAAAAATGGAGCTCCTTCTCGTCCACCTACCTTCCCAAGAACATTTTAGTGGATAAGCCAAAGGACCAGTCATCAAGATGGTCTTCAGAAAGCAACTATCCTCCTCAGTACTTGGTTTTGAAGCTTGAAAGACCTGCTATCGTCCAGAACATCACATTTGGAAAATACGAGAAAACACATGTCTGCAATTTGAAGAAATTGAAAGTCTTTGGTGGAATGAATGAAGAAAATATGACGGAGCTATTGTCTAGTGGCTTAAAGAATGATTATAACAAAGAGACATTTACCTTGAAGCATAAAATTGATGAGCCTTTGCCTCAAACACTTTCGACAGCACAACTACACAGAGGCCTTTGAATCCCTGCAGAAGAAAACCAAGATTGCTCTGGAACATCCTATGTTAACAGATCTGCACGACAAACTGGTTTTGAAAGGAGATTTTGATGCTTGTGAGGAATTGATTGAAAAAGCTGTAAATTATGGCTTGTTCAATCAGTATATCAGTCAACAGGAATATAAGCCACGATGGCGTCAAATCATTCCAAAAAGCACCAAAGGTGATGGAGAAGATAACCGACCGGGAATGCGAGGCGGCCATCAGATGGTTATCGATGTTCAAACAGAGACTGTTTATTTGTTTGGTGGCTGGGATGGAACCCAAGATCTTGCTGACTTCTGGGCGTACAGCGTGAAGGAGAACCAGTGGACATGTATCTCCCGAGACACTGAAAAAGAGAATGGTCCTAGTGCCAGATCCTGTCATAAGATGTGCATTGACATTCAGCGAAGGCAGATCTACACGTTGGAACGTTATTTGGATTCCTCTGCGAGGAACAGCAAATCTCTGAAAAGTGACTTCTATCAATATGACATTGACACAAACACATGGTTGCTACTAAGTGAGGACACTGCTGCTGATGGAGGGCCAAAGCTGGTGTTTGATCATCAGATGTGTATGGACTCAGAAAAGCATATGATCTATACCTTTGGGGGTAGAATTTTTACATGTAATGGCAGTGTGCATGACAGCAGAGCCAGTGAACCCCAGTTCAGTGGGTTGTTTGCTTTCAACTGTCACTGTCAAACCTGGAAACTTCTTCTAGAAGACTCCTGTAATGCTGGGCCAGAAGACATCCAGTCTCGAATAGGACACTGCATGCTGTTCCACTCCAAAAATCATTGCTTGTATGTGTTTGGTGGACAGCGGTCGAAGACTTACTTGAATGACTTCTTCAGTTACGATGTGGACTCTGATCATGTAGACATAATATCAGATGGCACTAAGAAAGACTCTGGGATGGTTCCAATGACAGGCTTCACACAAAGAGCAACCATTGATCCAGAACTGAATGAGATACATGTCTTATCTGGACTCAGCAAAGACAAGCAAAAGAGGGAAGAAAATGTCAGAAACTCATTTTGGATTTATGATATTGTGAGGAATAGTTGGTCCTGAGTGTACAAGAATGACCAAGCTGCGAAGGAAAATCTGAGTAAAAGTCTTCAGGAGGAGGAGCCATGTCCCAGATTTGCGCACCAGCTTGTTTATGATGAGTTACACAAGGTTCATTATTTATTTGGTGGAAATCAGGGAAAATCCTGTTCTCCAAAGATGAGATTAGATGACTTCTGGTCACTGAAGTTGTGTAGACCATCAAAAGATTACCTACTGAGGCATTGCAAATACCTCATAAGAAAACACAGGTTTGAAGTAAAGGCTCAAATTGATCCTCTTAGTGCTCTGAAATACTTACAGAACGACCTTTATATAACTGTGGATCATTCAGATCCAGAAGAGACAAAAGAGTTTCAGCTCCTAGCTTCAGCTCTGTTCAAATCTGGTTCAGATTTTACAGCACTAGGCTTCTCCGATGTGGATCACACCTATGCTCAAAGAACTCAGCTCTTTGACACCTTAGTAAATTTCTTTTCTGACAGCATGACCCCTCCGAAAGGCAACCTGGTAGACCTCATCACACTGTAACTGAAGGGTCCCTGGACACAGAAATAGGGATCTGCTTTCAGTGTTTTGGATTTCAACTCTCTGGACTGACCACTCTGCTGCAGCGACTGTGGACGGCACCAGAGTCCTGAAGGGTCTTGACCACCAAGTTTATGTCTCCTCTGCCACGCCTGCCTCGTCCCTATTCTCCTCACCCTACTCCACAAATTAGGCTAATAAAGTGAAATTGGTATACTTTCCAAGAAAAAAAAAAAAGAAAATTTTCAATCATTGCTTTTTAAATTCTGTGTCAGAAAGTTCCATCAGACTCTCTGGCTTCAGGAAATCCATTGATACTCTGTCACCTTTTGGGGGTGACATCTTGCTTTGGGCTAATGTATGGTCTGAGGTAGCCAGCTTCCTATGTGACATTACTGTGGTAGAGTTTTTGTGCCTGGGGCAATAGCAGGCTCTTGGTCTGACATCACTGCTCCAGAGGAGGGTGAGACAGCTACCCTGCCTGAGTTTCTCTCTGAACTTTTGACTCAGGAAAGACTTTCTTTAGTTTGAGAGAGATAAGGCCTGTGAATTAGAAACCTCCTTTGTTAGACAACTACTGCAGCTGGGCCAGTCCAAGGTCCTTGGGGTTAAAAACAGCTCAAGCTTTGAGAGGGGACAGGAAATGAAATGGGTTCACCTGTGATGTTACTGTCTTTGGCACAGTTCAGAGGGGTGGCTGTGGCTCATCCTCCAGTTGTTGGGGCTGGGGCATCGAGGCTGTGGGGTCAGGTCCTCCAGCCAGTGGGGGCTGGACTTCCAGGCTGTAGGGCTGAGACTTACAAGTGGTGGGTGGAATGTCCAAGCAGCAGGGCTGGGACTTCCAGGTAGAGGGCTGGAGCCAGGTTTCCAGATGGTGGACGTGAGTGTCCAGGCAGCAGGGTAAGTTCCTTCAGGCAGCAGGTTCAGGGGGTTCATGTGGCATGGATGGGGGGCTCCAGTCAGGGGGTGGCCTCCAGGCAGTGGTGCCACAGTCTAATGCTCCTGGCAAGAGGCCAGTAAGGACATACTAAGAAATTTTCAAGGTAGGTACTTAATTAACTGACCAGATATGTGCTGTAGAAGTGACACCTAAAATTTCATTCTACTTAGCATCTCAACATAAAGAAAACAAAGATCCTCATCATTAGTCCAATAGACAGTATCATATTATATGGAAAAAGAATTGAAGTTGTTGAAGATTTAATCTTACTTGAATCCACACTTAACATTCTCGGCACCAGCAGTAAGGAGATCAAAAGATGAGTTGCATTAGGAAAATCTGCTGTTAAGAATTTCACCAGTGTTCTAAGGAGCATTGATGTCAGTTTAAAGACTAAGATTGATGATCCATGCCACTGTTTTCTCAATTGCCTGCTATGCACTCGAAAGCTGGGCAGCAAATAAGGATAACAGAAGAAGAATCCATACCTTTGACTTGTGCTAGAGAGGAGTATTGAATATACCATGAACTGCCAAGAGAACAAATGGGTCTGACCTGGAAATGGTAAAACCCGTGTATTCCTTGGAGTCAAGAATTTTGAAGTTCCATCTCACATATTTTTTTATGTCACCAGTAAGGACCAGTCCTTGGAAAAGGACATCATGCTTAGAAGGGTAGAAGTTCAGTACAGGAGAGGAAGACATTGGATAAGATTAGACTGACACAGTAACTGTGGTAATGGGGCCTGGTGTATCTGAGTTGCTGAGATGAACTCAGGATGGGCCAAGGCTCAGAGCCAATGTTCATAGTCAACTTGACAGCTTATAACAGCAACAATCACCGTCTCAGTAATTGGAAAATGTACTATTTAAACTACACATTTGGTTTTATTAATATAAGTTGCTATTTCTATCATCAATTTTGAGCCATTTCTAAGAACTTTTTACCTACTGAAGCCTGTTTGGAAACCATGGACTATCAGTTGAAAGCATAAACAAAGAGTTATTAAATATTACTTCAGTGTCTATCAATATGAATCTTGATTACATTTGCATTAGCAGAGTTACCATAATCATCTCCTGACTCTTGCTTTTAATGGGAAGAATAAAAGCAAAACCACCACATGATTGCTTAAGAGTTAAATTAGAAAACCTTCTCAGACGATCTTAAGTGAAATTATTAAGCAATATTAGGTCTGTTTATGATGGTGAAATTTTGACTATGATGACCTATTTTGGGCAAGTTATCAGGAAGGATCAGTTCCTTGAGAAAGATACCAAGGTTGGTAAAGGAGAGCCAGTGGAAAAAAATAAAACCTTCAACCAGATGGGTTGACACAGTGGCTACAATAATTAGCTCATATATCATAATGATTGTAAGGATGGCATAGGACTGAGCAGTGTTACATTGTGTTGTACATAAGGTAACTATGATTAGGAACCAACTAAATGACAATTAACAACAACTATACTGGAAAGAATATACTGAGTCACTCTATCAAAAGGAACTGGCAGACACAGAAGAATTTAATGAAATCACATATGAGCAAGAGCCTATGGTGATGAAGGAAGAAGTTTAAGCTGCTTTGAAGGAAATAGCAAGATATAAGGCCCCAGGAATAGATGGTATACCAGTTGACATATTTTAGCTAACAGATGCTGGATGTGCTCGACAAGTTGTGCCAAGAAATCTGGAGAACAACCACTTAGCCAACTGACTGGAAGAGATCTATATTTGTTCCCATTCCAAAGAAGGGTGACCCAACTGAGTGCGGAAACTATAGAACGATATCACTGATTTCACATGCAAGCAAGATTCTACTGAAGATTATCCAAAAACGACTGGAACAGCACATCAGCAGAGAACTGCCAAAAGTCCAGGCTGGGTTTAGAAGGGGTCGTGGTACTAGGGATATTGTTGCTGATGTTAGATGGATCTTAGCTGAAAGCAGGGAATACCAGAAGAATGTCTATCTGTGTTTCATTGATTATGCGAAGGCGTTTGACTGTGTGGATCATAACAAGCTGTGGCTGACTCTGAGAAGAATGGGAAACCCAGAGCAGATGATCGTTCTTATGCGAAACCTATACTTGGACCAAGGGGCAGTCATCAAGACAGAGCAAGGAAACACCATGGTTCAAAATTGGGAAAGACGTACGCCAGGGATGTGTCCTATCTCCACACCTTTTCACCCTGTATGCAGAGCAGATTATCTGAGAGGCTGGGCTCTATGAGGAGAATTGTGGCATCAGGATTGGTGGAAGATCCATTAATAATCCGCGTTATGCAGATGACAAAATCCTGCTTGCTGAAACTGAGGAGGACCTGAAATGCTTGCTGCAGAGGGTCAAGGACTGCAGCCTTCAGTATGGATTGAAGCTCAATGTCAAGGAGACAAAGATTCTCACTACTGGACCAATTGACAGCGTCAAGATGGATGGTGAAGAGATTAAGATCGTTAACAACTTTCGTCTGCTTGGCTCCATGGTCAACACTCTTGGCACCAGTAGCCAGGAAATAAAAAAACGCATTGCAATGGGTAAGTCTGCTGTTAGGGACCTCTCCAGGGTACTGAAGAGCAATGATGTCACTCTGGAGACTAAGGTGTGTCTGATACAGGCTATGGTCTTTGCAATCACTTGTTATGCATCAGAGAGTTGGACAATGACTAAGGAGGATAGAAGGAGAATTGATGCCTTTGATCTGTGGTGCTGGAGAAGAGTATTGAATGTACTATGGACTGCCAAGAAAACAAATTCATCCTGGAGAGGGTTAAATCAGGCTGCTCCTTGGAGGCAAGGATTCTGGGGCTTCGTCTGACATACTTTGGACATATTGCAAGGAGGGAGAGGACCTTTGAGAGGGACATCATGCTTGGGAGGGTGGAGGGATGGCACAGAAGAGGAAGACCCTCTATGAAGTGGATTGATTCAGTGACTGGGGTAATCATGTTGGGTGTGTCAGAGGCAGTGAGATTGGCACAGGATCGAGCAGGGTTTAGGGCTGTTGTACATAAGGTTGCTGTGAGTCGCAAGTGACTTGACGGCACATAACAACAACAACAACATCCTTCTTCCTGGTTCCCAACTTTTGCTTTCCAGTCATCAATTATTATTCATGCATCTCGGTTACATGTTTAATTGATTTCTGACTACAACAGTTGATAGAAATCATGTATTTCCTCCTTTTTGGCTCTGGTTGTTGGTGCATAAATTTGAATGATAGTTATATTAACAGATCTTCCTGTATGCATATGGTTATTATCCTGTCACTTACAACATTGTATTTCAAGATAAATCTAGAAATGACCTTTTAAACTATGGAAGTGACCCCATTTTTTTCCTCACCTTTTTATCTCTATCATAGTGGATCATATATGATTGATTCAAAATGTTCCATTGTCAATCCATCTCATTTCTCTAATACCTAATGTCAATATCTATGCTTTCCATTTCTTTCTTTACAATGTTTAGTTTTCCTGCGGTCATGCTTCTCACATTCCACATACCAATCATTAATTTTTTCTTACTACTGTTCCTTCTTTTTTGTGTTTCTAAATTTGAGGGCTCAGCCTCAGTTGTCATATCTGTTAGTTTTCTCTAAGTGTGCTCTGTTGTACCTAGGGTTTTCAAAGCCCTGTTACATATTGGAAATGGATGGCCAGTCCTTTCTCCTAGTCTGTCTAATTTGGATGCTTAGTTTTAGAGCAATATCTGACAGACAAGCATTTCACTGAGCAGATGAGAGACACTTCCCTTCCAGAAATAACCAATACATTTACTGTCCTCCCACCAAAGCACATGTGTCTTGTCTCTTCCTTTTCTCTGCTACGTCCCTATTCCTTGCTTTCCTGGCTACCTGGTCAAACCCTCCCTTCTCCAGCCACCTCTTAATAGCTTAGTCCACAAGTCACTTCTGTGATGTCTTGCACCACATATTGTTACTGGTCTTTCACGCTGTTGTCTATCTCTTGCTTAGGAGGATTTAAGACCAAATCCCATGTGCCAACTTTAGGGAAAAATTTTTTTACAGCTTGAGGCTGTACTGAGGGAAGATCTTGGCCACAGAGCTCTGCTGTTTTGTGACTTAGTGTTTCTGTTTACATTACTGACAAAATGTGATAATTTCCAAGGTCCAGACATGTCTCTTATAGATCTGATATGGTGGTGGTGTTTATTTGCCATGAGGACCTATGGACTGAGGGCCTGACAGTTTTGAGACGGGAATGCCAGGGACTTCCAGGAAAATCAGTGTTACCTGATTGATTAAGAAGATTAGGGAGGTCTCCCAGCCTGTCCTGTGCAATTCTATAGAACATGGGAATTATTTTGAATAGGAGAAATTCACATCCTCCTTATAGGACCCAGTGTATTTGGAAGGCAGCTGAATTGTAACTGTCTGTCCTCCAGCGGTGGTCACTGTTTCAGTGACATTGAAAGAAGTCATATTCATATTTTACCTTGAGAGATGTTTTGAGGATGGAGGAGTTTATTTATACACATTTTGGCAATTTTGTTTTAGAACATCCTGTTTGCCTAACATTATTCCCTTGGATGAGTCTGACCTCTCTGCCACAAAAACCTCATCTGAGATTTCAAATTCAGTAATAGTAGTACCAGAGAAAATCTAACCAAAGAAACTCTCCAGTTTGAGGGAAAATATATTCAGAGATATTCCCTGCAGTTTTTCTGAGAATGGTGTTTTCAGGACGTGCTGGCACTCTCTAGTGCTTAGATACTTTCACAGTAAGTACGAGTTTTTCCCTTGTTTTCAGTGTAAAAATCTAGCTTTGTTTTTGTTTGATTTTGGCCCTAAATACCTGTTTTTACATTATA
>NW_006399801.1:3273623-3281409 GCF_000299155.1 Elephantulus edwardii | reverse complement strand
AGTAAATAGTATAGGTGGCTTTTACTTTTGACATTTTTGTACCAAGAGACTTTAAATATATTTTCCTTTCATTATTCATGAACTTTAAAAATTATTTTCTTGCCATTTCTCACCTTAATCTTCTGTTCTACACAACCTATCCTGACTTTTGGACTTTATTTTTTTTGTTGTTGTTGTTCTTTTACATTTCTAAAAGGATCTCTGGTGGCAAAGTGCTTAGCTTGTTATGGTGCTTATCAAAAGTTGTGTACTTCAAATCCACCAGGTGCATTGTGGGAGAAAGATGGCCAGTTTCCTTCTTGACAGAGTTACAGTTTTGGAACACCATTAGGAAAGACCACACTTAATGTCGTCTTTATGACTGATATTTTATGCTACTGTTTTGTCCAAGAATTTCTGTGATTGCAGTCAAGGTTGTCCATAGTAGTGGCAATCAGTCATCATCTAGTTCTAATTTCAGATCAGTGGATGCTGAGGTTCATGTAGTACATTATTCAGTTAGACTAATTGCTTTCTTGAAGCTTTAAATATCTTCACTCTTCTTTCATCCAGGTAGGAAGAGACCAATAGGTACATCTTAATAGCTTGATAGTTTTTGAGACCCTTGTTGCTACTCACCACAATGTTATGTGCTATTGAGACAACTATGATTCACAGAGTTTCTGTGAACAACAATAGTTGAGAATCACAGCTTATGTTTGTAGAATCTTCTACGTTTTAGGTCAGGGTCAAGCCATGCAGTAAGAACCCATGGGTGGTGTTTTCTTCCCATAAGCAATCATTTTGGTTGACCTTGAATTTTACAATGAAAACTCTTGGCTTATCTTGAAGCAGTTATATAAATTCAGCAGATCTGTTGCCCAGCAAACAAACACCACCTTCTTTTATTACGAGATAACATATAGTTATTTTACTGTTTGGTACTGTTGACCTTTGTGTAGAAGTAACATTACAAAATTTCATTTTCTATTCTTTGTTTCCCCCTGTAAAATTTTGCTTGTGGGTTATATTAATGATACTCTTTATTTCTACATTCTATTAAGTCCTTTCTTTGGAAAAGGCACAAATTTAGATCTCTTTTTAGTTGCTTGGCCATGTAATTGTCTTCCAGATTTTTTTTCTTTCCTTCATTCTGGGCCAGGTTATTTTTAATGCCCTTTTCTGCTGTTCTTTCTTTCTTTTTTTTTTAAATAAAAATTTAAAGCAGCTTTATTAAGGGGGCTCCCAGGCGGGATTCCTTGGTCTGGAGAGACAGACTAGGGAAAAACTGTGTCTTAAGGTGGGTTGGGACAGGTTTTTATAGTAGGGTCTTTAGGGAGGGAAGAGAGGAACATTCCATTGTGTTTTAGCCAGGTGAATGAGTCTGTTCACTCCCTTTGTTGACATGTTGATATTCTTTGAATACTTCATTCTCCCCCTTGACCTTGGTCTGGGCCTGACATCCTAGGCTCTTTAGTGAGAAAAAGGGCTATTATAGCTACTTCCTACTGAACAGGGGCAAAGATTTGGGGCTCAGAGGCTGGATTAGGTTGGCTCGGGACCAGTTGTTGTTGTTGTTATGTGCCATAAAACACTTGCCACTCATAGCGACCCTATATACAACAGTCCTAAACCCTGCTCTGTCCTGTGCCAATCTCACTGTCACTGACACACCTACCCCGATTATCCCAGTCACTGAATCAATCCACCTCATAGAGGGTCTTCCCTCTCCTGCGCTGTCCTTCCACCCTCCCAAGTATGACATCCTTCTCCAAGGACCAGTCCCTCCTTGCAACATGTCCAAAAATATGTCAGATGAAGCCTCAGAATCCTTGCCTCCAAGGAGCAACCTGGCTTAACCCTCTCCAAGATGAACCTGCTCGTTTTCTTTAGAAGTCCATAGTACATTCAATACTCTTCTCCAGCACCACAGCTCAAAGGCATTAATTCTCTTTGTATCCTCCCTAGTCATTGTCCAGCTCTCTGATGTATAGCAAGTGATTGCAAAGACCATGGCCTCTATCAGGCACACCTTAGACTCCAGAGTCACACCATTTCTCTTCAGTACACTTGAGAGGTCTCTAACAATAGACTTTCCCATCACAATATGTCTTTTAATTTCCTGGCTGCTTGTGCCAAGACTGTTGACAGGGATCCGTCCAGGGGAGAATATGGATGTCACGGCAGCTGGTTCAAGTTGGTCATTTCTTTTATCCTGTGAAGTAAGAATTCAAAAGGGCAGGGAGCAATTAGTAACAATATGAAGAATTACTTAGGGCTTGGGATCTGATTGAGGTGAGGAGTAATGAGGCCCACCATTTAAGAGGTGTAGGAGGTCTGTTCAGTGAAAGGAGCATATCTGACCTGGGAAAGGTGGTGATAATGGGGGTTACCTATGACCTTAACCACTGTGGGGCTTGTCAGGATGACTGTGTAAGGTCTGTATTAGCATGGTTGAAGAGGTTTGGGTGCCTCTACCTGTTATTTATTTTTTTAAATTTTTTTATTTTATTATTTTTGTGTGAGTGTACCGTCAAATCAGATCTGACTGGTACAGGAGGAGATTGTCCCTCCTTCCCTGGCAGAGCATCTGGTGGATTCGAACCGTGCACCTCTGGAATTGTAGTTGCAGCTCCTTACCACTAGGCCACCAGAGCTCCCCTCTACCTGTTATTTCTAATATATAATCATCATCAAAAACAAAATATGTTCTACATTTTCTGTGTGACATTATTTCTAAACTCTGTTTTATAACATTCAACTCTTGAAAATTGTACCTCTTCACACTGACCTAGTTCTGTCTTTGAATAGAATGCTATAAACTAATAGTAAAAGGATATTGTTATTGTTGCTGTTATATACTGCCAATTGTGACTCACAGTGACTCTGTGAACAATGGATCTGAGCCTGGCCCTGTCCTGTACTTTCCTCACCATCTTTAACATACTTAAGTTCATTGCTTTAGTCACTGTGTCAATCCATCTTGCTGATGGCCTTCCTCTCTTAGCTGGCCCTCCATCTTTCCAAGCATGACATCTTTCCTCAAGGGCTGACCCCTCCTAACAACATGCCCAAAGTCTGTGAGATGACGTTTCACTATTCTTCCCTCCAAGGAGTACCCTGGCTTCACCTTTTCCAAGCCATTTCAAGTGATCCTCTTGAGCTTCTCCTTGGTTCCTTTCTCAGAGTGGTAGTCAATTTTACCTTTCTGGTTAGGTTCACATGTGTAGTGGTTTTTAAAAAACTCAGCAGAGAAGTAGTAAGTACTGAGTGTATATGTTTTGAAAAATGGTATTCATAATGAGTAATTTATCAGACAAAATTCTCTCATGCCATTATTTTATCACCAAGTCCATATTTTCTGTAAAAACTATATGATAGACACATGATAGGTATCATCTGACTTCCACTAACTTCACAAGGTAGCAGAATCTCCATTAATAATATAAACCGAATTCTTATGAGGTCAAACACGCTCCACACATTCTTCAAACAATTCTAACAACTGTTCCTCCCAGAGTGCTCAGTACTTACCACTTCTCACTGAGTTTGAGAACTCATTGCCATGGCTACACAGAACTCACAGACAATAATCATGACTATGATACATATTAGGGACATGACCAATAGCAACTGAGTTTCTCTTTAAAGTATTCAAGAGCAAAGGGGTTCACATCCCTTAAAGAGTAAAGTATACCTGATCCAAGCTATGATATTTTAAATCTCCACTTGTGTGTGTGTTGAAAGTTGCACAAAGAATAAAGAAGACTGAAGAATAATTGATATCTTTTTAATTGCGATGAAAGATACTGAATATATCATAGACTGTCAAAAGTACAAACAAGTTTGTCATGGAAGAAGTACAGCTCTAATGTTCTTCAGAGGTGAAGATTGTAGTAACTGGGCTTTAGACATGTTATCAAAAAGAGCAACGTTATTATATGCCGTCGAGTCGCTTGTGACTCATAACGACCACAATCAGAGAAAAAAAGGAAGATGTTTAATGAAGTGGATTTGATACAGTGACTGCAGCCATGGGCTCAAGAACAGTGTTGATTGTGAGCATGGCACAGGACCAGGTGGTGTGTGTTCAGGGTTGCTATGAGTCAGAACTGACTCGAGTGCACCTAAAAACAGCAACCTCAAAATAATTATATTTAAAACATTTTTATTGTGATTTTAACGGAAGTTTACAGAAAGGTTGGGTTTTCATTCATTGTTGCACAATTTCCTCACTCCCTCTTTTTTCCCGTCTCCCAGTCCACTTTGCAATGCACCTCTTGTTCCAGATTGTTGTA
This sequence comes from Elephantulus edwardii, assembly GCF_000299155.1. Taxonomy (NCBI): domain Eukaryota; kingdom Metazoa; phylum Chordata; class Mammalia; order Macroscelidea; family Macroscelididae; genus Elephantulus; species Elephantulus edwardii. The sequence goes on along the minus strand of NW_006399801.1, from coordinate 3,277,132 downwards.
ATTTATTTAATGTCTAATAATACGTTCCTTTAAGACAGTTCTTTCCCTCATCTGTTCGAATGCAGTGTTCATTATCTATCCACTCTTTTCCTCTTCTCTCCTCACCCTCTCATGTTAGTTCTCTTTTAGAACAGCAATGTTATTGTTCTTTTGCTATTAGTCCTTTTGTGACTGAGTTATTTCCTTCAGTATACTGTCTTCCAGGCTCAGCCGTGTTGTGTGTCCACATAATAATAATTTTTTTTAAAAGTCTTATCAACAGTATTAATTTAATTTTCCTCCAAAAAACTGATTGCTGAGTATTATCAACACAATCATTACAGATTATGCAGGGAAGGTTTTCAATTTTGGATTATTAGAATCAGAAATTAAAGTTCATGCATGAAACTTGTAATAAATGTTGTGGTAACATTTTCAGCAAATGTCTTAATAGAAGCACATTGATATTCCAGAAAAAGGGTGACTAGTTCAATAGTACAGATAATAGAACTGTGTATAACAACTTCTGATGGTGCTATAATTTCACTTATTAAAGAATAACTTGCTTTTAAGATTAATTTCTCCCAGAATTTTGAGGGTAAAAAAATAATACAAGTTTTATGACTTAAAATGAGACTAATAGAGAACATTGGTGTTGGTATGTGCCATTGAGTCACCCATGACTCATAACAACAATAGCCCTGAATAGCACAATAGCTCTGAAGCTGCCCTTTCCTGACTGAGCCAGTCTTACTGAGGCCAACAAACCTAATCCCATTGCCTCAGTTATCACGTCAATCCATCTCATCCAAAGTGTTCCTCTCCTGCACTGTCCCTCCACCCTTCCAAGCATGATGTCCTTCTCCAAGGGCTATGTGCCAGATGTATGTGAGACAGCTTCAAAATCCTAGCCTCCAAGGAGAAACTTGGTTTCACCCTCACCAAGACAGACGTATTTTTTTCTCCTGGTGGTCCATGATGTCTTCAATACTCTTTTCCAGCACCACAACTCAAAAGTATCAATTATTCTTCTGAATAGAAAGCATATGCCTATTTATATTTATAATAATAATAACATATCAAAGTAAAGGAGAATATTTTTCTTTAATGTATAATAAATAAAAATTTATAAGGACATTCTCAATAATCATGTGCTAGTAAAACCATGTGTTAGACAATGAGGACAAATCTTCAAGTGTTTTTAAAACAACAAATGAAGTATCATTATCTTCAAGTCAAAAGACTTTTTAAAAAATTTTTTTATTTTTTTTAAAGACTTTTAATATAAAAAATCTTTATTAAAACAAATAAATTGGTAGATATTTTAAATGTTTTTGTTTTCACATTAATATAAGTAGCTTTATCCTCACCTTTAAAATGATATAATTACTACAACAGAAACACAACAAGTTGAAAACCCCAAGAAGCACAATTATACACACAATCACCAGTCAGAGTCGACACAAAAGAAAATGGTTTCATATCATTACATGTTAAAGTAGGCTTCTTGTGCTTAAGATAAAGTTAAATTTTGAGTTTTTTAAAATAAAATCTGACAATCTATTAGTTTATGTTTTTAGGTCCTTTGCATTTAACATAGTTATAGCAGTGGCTGAATAAATCTACCATTTTTGTTGCTTTCAGTTCCTCTTCTTTGTTTTTGTTCCAGTGTTTCCATCCTCTTTTTGAACAATTTGAACTTTTGTTTCATTTTGATTTATCTTTTTAAGATCCATGGTTACAGAGTATGGTATGCAGTAGGCTGCTAATAAAAACATCAGTAGTTAGAGTCCACCGGCTGCTCTACAGGGAGGGAGGTGAGACACTCTCCTCACACAGAGAAACCCCACGGAGAATCACCACCAACTAAAATTAAGTGGACAGCAGTGGGGCTGGTTTTTCTGGGTTATAGCCTTTCTGGCTGTAACTATTATGATTTATGGCTATTTTAAGAATTGCTTGTTGTTGTTAGGGGCTGTCAAGTTGATTTTAATTGTAACAACTCCATGCACAGAGAACTGCCTAACAGGCTTATCTGTCTGTTTGCTTGCTCGCTCTCTGTCCCTCTCTCTCTTGTTCTCTCTCTCTCTCATCTTTCTATCTTATCTATCTTGTTTAATTGTAACAACTCCATGCACAGAGAACTGCCTAACAGGCTTATCTGTCTGTTTGCTTGCTCGCTCTCTGTCTCTCTCTCTCTTGTTCTCTCTCTCTCTCTCTCATCTTTCTATCTTATCTATCTTGCTATTTTTCCAGTCTCTCTGTCTCTCTCTCTCTCTTATTCACTGCCACTGAGTTGAAATGGACTCATAGCTGATACTTCAGTAAGTTTCCAAGACAGTGAATTGCAGGTGAGGAAATCACCCATTTTCCTCCCATGGAGTCGCTAGTAGATGAACTGTTAGAGAGGTTTCAGTTAACTTTTTTTTTTAAGCTTGAGTGCTAACCTTTGAGTTAACAGTGAAACTCTATATTGCCTACGCCACCAGCACTCCTCCTACCTAGTTTTTAGAGTTAATATTTTTAATTCAAGTAGAATAGAAGACCACCTACAATATAGGTTCCTTCACTTTCTCCACTCTGTATTATAGCTATTGTAGGCTTCCCATTTTAATTTATTTTATTTATGCCACTTGGCATATTATGCAAATGATATCACATGCAAGCAAAATTTTGATGAAGATTATCCAAAAACAACTGGAACAGCACATCCACAGAAAACTGCCTAAAGTGAAGGCTCGGTTTAGAAGAGGCCTTGGTACTAGGCATATTATAGTTAATGTAACATGGATCTTGGCTGTAAGTAGAGAGTACCAGAGGAATGTCTATCTGTGTTTCATTGACTATGCAAAAGCATTTGATTTTGTGGATCACAGCAAACTGTGGCTGACTCTAAGAAGAATGGCAATCCCAGAACATTTGATTGTGCTTATGTGAAACCTATACTTGGACCAGGAGGCAGTCATCAGAACAGAGCAAGAAAACACTGTGTGGTTTAAAATTGGGAAAGGTGTACACCCGGGATGTGTCCTATAGCCATATCTTGCCAATCTATACGCGGAACAGATTATCCAGGAGGCTGGGCTCTAGGAGGAGAAATGTGGCATTAGGATTGGAGATAGACTCATCAACAATCTGTATTATGCAGATGACACAACCCTGCTTGCTGAAACTGAGGAGAACCTGAAGGGCTTACTGCAGAAGGTCAAGGACTGCACCCTTCAATATAGATTGAAGCTCAAGATCAAGAAAACAAAGATTCTCATTATTGGTCCAATGACAGCATCATGATAGATGGTGAAGAGATTAAGATTGTTCACAGCTTTAGTTTGCTTAGCTCTACAGTGATGGACCCATGGCCAGAAAACTCCTTAAAAGAAAGAATGGTGAGATTTAGGATTATTTGCTTTAGACATATCATTAGAGAAGACCAATCAGTAGAAAAGAACATCATAAACTTTTTTTAAAAGATCAACATACAAAAATCAGTTGGATTTCTCTACAGTGACAAAAAGAATGCAGAGCTGGAG
>NW_006399801.1:3246411-3271587 GCF_000299155.1 Elephantulus edwardii | reverse complement strand
CATTGGATTTGACTGGCACAGGAGGAGATTGCCCCACCTTTTCTAGCAGATCATCTAGTGGATTTGAACTGCATGCCTTTGGGATTGCAGTGAAGCTTCATGCCACTAGGCCACCAGAGCTCCCCTCATAAACTTTATAGTAAAGGATCAGCAAAATAAGGGAAACCCTCAATGAGATATATTGACACCATAGTTACAACAATGGACTCTAATGCATAAGACAAAGCAATATTTAATTCTGTGTACAGGTTACTAGAAGTCAAAGCTGACTTGACATCAACTAACAACATCTATAAACCAATGAATGCCAGGGATTGCTAGAAACTACTAGAAGAAACTGTAAGATACAGGAATAGGTCTTCTCATAAAGACTTTGGAAAGAGCATAGGCCTCCTGACATGGTACAAACTTTCAGATCTTGGACTGTGAGAGACAATAAATGAAACTTTGTGGTACTTTGTTTTTATGGTAGCCCTAGGAAATAAATAGAAGTTATTAAATAGGATAAATGATATGACAGGAATACTGATCCCTATCTCAGTGTGGAGACTCAGGTAAATGATTGACTCTAAGCTCCCTATCTCTGCTGGCTGCTAGGGTCTGCTCCAAAGTTCCACCTGCTAGTTTGCTTGACTTCCTAGGTTTTCTAAATTTATTGCTTTAGTTCCACTGGTTCTGATCATTCCAGGTTTTTATTCACTGACTGCATGTCAAATTCTATCTACAGGAATGTGCAAAAATGTCCTGTTCATAATGGTGTAAATACCACTTGAATAATATGCTTAATATCAAACCCACTGACATTAAGTTGATTCTAACTCGTGGTGACCCTATACGACAAACTAGACCTGTCCTGTCAGGCTTCCAAAGTTATAAATCTTTAGAGAAGTAGACTGCCTTATCTTGCTTTGTTAGAGTAACTGTTGTGTTCAAACTGCTGACCTTCGGAGTAGCTGTTGAGCTCTTTAGCTACTGTACAGCTTGGGTACCTTGGACAATATATTAAAAAACATTGAGATTTAAACTCACTATGACTGAGTTGGTTTTAAGTCACAGTGATACTCCATTGAGTTTCTAAGGAGATTGCTCATCCTTTTCCTGTGGAGTTGATGGTGGATTTGAACTCAGAGCCTTTGAGTTAGCAGCACTACCTGTTATGGACTCTGCCACCAGAGTATGCTAGATAATATAAACTCAAACTTGTTACTATTGAATCAGAACTGACTCAATGGGTTTACAGAAGTTATAAATACCATAGAGGAGATAGTCCACCTTTCTCCCTTGGAGCCATTAGTGAATTTGAAGCACCTGCCTTTGGTTTGGCAGTGCAACTACTTATGCACTAGGCTACTCCATTTCCCTGGAAAAATATAGGGGACCTCGATTTATCACTATAATAATAGTTTGTGTGACTGAAATACTCATTGTATAATAATGCTGCTACTTTTCAGCAGAGAAATTTATCAGACAAGGAACAAATAACAATTCAGAAGACCAGATAACTTTTTTTTTCGTGCTTTGAATTCAGTAAGACAATGAACAAAAATTAATAGCTCCCAAATACGGTCCATAATCAGTGTCAAATTATGAAGGTAGTTATGTGGAAATAGGTTGAACTGTGTGTTCCCAAAAGATATACTGATATCTAAACCCTGTGCTTTGTTTGGAAACAGAGTTATAAAAGATGTTGTCAGGTTAACATGAGGTTATAATAAGTAAGCAAAACACAAATTTTGCCCAAGCCCTCTGGTGTCAAAATGAATCTAACTCATAGAGATCCTATAAGACAAGCACAACTGAACTGCCCTACAGAGTTTCCAAGGCTGAAAATCTTTAAGGGAGTAGATCGCCTCATCTTTTCATGGAGTGGCTGGTGGGTTTGGAGCAGCTACTTGACTCAAACCATTAATAAATAACAATCCTATATAACTGGTGGCCTATTTGACTGGTGAGCTATAATTCTTTCTGGCCAAGTGGGTACAGGATTGTGTTGGCAATCTAAAGGCAACTGCTTTGAATTCACCAGCTGCTCTGTAGGAGAGATAAGGGCAGTTTCTTCCTCTGTGATTTACAGCCTTCGAAAACCATCTAAAGGGTCAGCAATGACTCCACAGCAATGAATGAGCCAATGATATGACTGGTATCTTTGTAAAAGAGCCGAGGAGACATACAGGCAGGACAACAAGAGGAAAGAGACCATGTGGTATACTGGTGATAAGCCAAGCAATGGCTGGAGCTACCAGAAGCTGAGCGAACAGCAAGGAACAGAGTCTGTCTCAGGACCTCAGAAGGAATCAATGTGGTGGCACCTGGTCTCACACTTTTGGTCTCCAAAACTGAGAGACAATGCCTTTCTGTCTTTATAATCCACCTCATTTGCGGTATTTTGTTCCAACTGCAACTGCCCTATGAAACCAATATATGTGAATTTTGTGGTCTTTCCCAGATCTTTGTTTCTGGCACCCTTTCAAGTTCAACTGCCCTTACAGTTCTAGAAGCCACTGTTTGTAAATAGTTGTAGCAGTACTGTCAACTTTGGCATCCACCACCTATTGAAATATAGGTGTTTGATTTCTCAGGATACAGTCTACCGTACTATGCTTCTGCATATACATTCTTTTTCAACATAGCTCTTCCATACTTTAGCCTGAAGGGCTATGTCCTGAGTAATGAAATACTACAATCTGATTAAAGAACTAAGAAGAGCTGTAGCTTCTTCTACTTTTTGCGCTGTCAGATGTGAAACGTTATTTTCTGGGAGAATGTAGTAAGATTGGCACCAAGCTAGGCACAAGAATAGAAAAAAATAATATAAGATCTTTCTTCCACCTACTGAGCCAAATTTCAGCATCTCGAGCAGTTTAAGTATAGCAAGTGTGGCTGAGGACAAATATCCATGAGGCCCAGAGGATAAACTATTGACTTGGAGTAAGGGAGAAATGGTAGCATCTGATATGGGTTTTGATCACTGAATGGGGAGTTTCCAGGTGAAGAAGAGATCTGGGAAAGAGAATAGTGGGCAGAAGGGAAAGCATATTTTTATTGAGGGTGGACCATTATTGTTGTTGCTGTTGTTATGTGGCATTGAGTGGCTTGCAACTCATAGTAACCCTATGAACAACAGCTTTGAACCCTGCTCTATCCAAAGCCAACCTTATTGTCTGTGACACACCTACTCCATTATCCCAGTCACTGAGTCAATCCATCTCATTGAAGGTCTTCCTCTCTTGCGCTGCCCCTCCCCCTCCCAAGCCTGACGTCCGTCTCCAAGGACTGGTCCCTCCTTACAACTTGCCCAAAGTAGGTCAGACAGAGCTTCAGAATCTTTGCTTTCAAGGAACAGCCTTGTTTCACCCTCTCAAGGATGAATCTATTTGTTCTCCTAGCAGTCCATGATATATTCAATACTCTTCTCCATCACTATAGCCTAAAGGCATCAGTTCTCTTTCAATCATTCCTAATCATTGTCTAGCTTTCTGATGCATAGGTTTAGCTATTAGGAGGGCTGCAGAGTGTAGTTAGCTGGCAGTTTAGGCCAGATTTATAATGGCCTTTTAACATGTGCAGATTCTGGACTGAAGCAACCACAATTTTTAAGCAAAGGATGATCAAATTCTTCTAACAGTGAGGCTCTGGGAGACAGACTGGTCATACAAGGTGGCAAAAGGGCAAGCCCAAGATGGTGAGCCTTGGACTCTGGGTGGAAGAAGGAACTCTGAGGATGTTCTTACAGAGAATGGACAGGGGTTTTGTGAGAGAGAGAGAGAAGGGACTTCTTCTTCTTCTTCTTTTTTTTTTTTTTTTTTTTACCCAGCGTCAATCCCCAAGGCGTTTTATTGTGCAAACTGGGATGAGGCAGAGGGGCTGTGCCTAGAAGAAGGTGTTGGGCCGCTTGGTGGTGAACCGTAGCTTGTGCTGGCGACGCAGGACCCGGTGGGGCAGTGGGAACTTGATCTTGGAGTCATGGAACTGCTTGACTGCAGGTCGGCGGCACTTGTTGGCTGCGATCTCCTCCACCTTCATGATCTGGATAGAGTGGGCCCTGGCACGATGCTGAGCGCCCATGTCGCGGTAGCACTGGGTGACAGCTCCTGCGGTGGTCAGGTCACGGTATTCCCGGTACATGTTGTGGGTCCCACTGCGGGAGTCGTAGCGCAGCCAGATGCCAAAGTTCTTCACGCGCAAGGGGGTCTTCTCAAACACCTGTCCACAGTATACAATTTCCCCAGAAGATTTCTTCATCTTCTTCAGCTGTGACACAAAGTACCAGAAGCGGGACTTGGCAACAACATGGTTGGGGGCAAAGATGCGCATGCGGTAAAGTGGTGGAGTCCGACACTTGGGGGTGGGCAGGCAGCGCCCCACCACTTTGTACTCACGAAGTGTTCCCGAAGCCTTCATTGCGACCTCTCTGCGCTCGCCACGACCCGAAAAAGGAAAAATCGGACTTACTCTTCTTATGTGAGTGTAAGGATAGATGATGGTCCTGCTGCCCCTGAAAAGAGACTACAGGCTTTTACTCAGTTGGAAAGGATCCCAGACCTATCTGTCTGCCTTCTCTACTTTTTACCGCTCATCTGAAGCTATGACTTGAATTGTTTTATCATTAACGAGGCCATATCAGTGTACACTATGTCTTAAGCCAGTTGTCTTTTATGTCTTTTTAAGCCATTATGTTTTTTCGGGATATAAAAAAACACAGATTAGGCACAGGATCAGAAAGCATTGGTGGAGAAGACTGTTGATACATGGAAAATTTCTAGAAAATAGAGGAATATAAGCTGAAAAGAGAAAAGACCTTTCTCTACGGTCAACAGAGACAGAACATTTTCCCTGGAGCTTGCTCTCCGGGACTCTCAGCTGTTACGGGCAATCTAGTCATCTTGCTTCTATATGTTCATTCTCCTTGGTGGTGGAGGCAGCAGCTAGATTTGCCAAAACCAAACCCTATCCACTTTTGTGAAGTTAATTTAGACTCATGGTAGCCTTACAGGGCAGAGTAGAACTGTCCTATAGGGTTTCTGAGGCTCTCTTTGAAAGAGCAGATTGTCTCAACTGCTCCTGTGGAGCATCTAGTGGGGTCCAGTTATTGACTTTTTAGTTAGTTGTCCAGTGCTTAAACCACTGCACCAGACCCCAAATCCTCCTAACCTGTGTGGTCATTAGGTACCACTGAGTAAACTATGACTCATAACGACACTATGAACAATAAATCTGAACCCCACCCTATCCTGTGCCATTCTCATCATCTCGGACACACTTGAGCCCATTGCTACCGTCACAGTATCAATCCATCTTATTGAAGATCTTCTTTTCTTTCAATAACTCTTCACCTTTCTAAACATGACGTGTTTTCCCAAGGAACTTCTATTAAAGCCATCCACTTGTGGCATTTCTATTATAGAAGCACTAGACAACTAAGACACTCTATGAATCTCATAGTCTGTGGGTCCTATGAGTTGTCACAGACTATAGTGGTGGTGGCACTTCTCAGAGAGATGGAACCTTATACTAGGGGTTAGAGTGTGCAGCCAAGAGGAAGATAGAGTATTTCTGCTTGTGCGCAGGAATTTTGGCTCCTGAGAACATTTCACACCTATGTATTGTACACACACACACACACACACAATCGCTTCACACATGAGTCTCCAAACTGGAGACTTAGTTAGGGCCCAACCAACTTTTAAATTCAAGCCCCGCCCACCAGGTTCTGCTTATTGTTATAAATCCAGCAAACAAAATCAGCTCAGACACGATTATAAATGAAATAAACAAACCAACCAAACAGTTCACAGTGGACTCTCAACCAAAACTGCTGGCATTGGATTCTTGAAGGCGGGTTCTCTTGTTCTTTTGGCAGTTTGCAGAATGGTTTTCTCCAACACCAAAATTCAGAGGCATTGATTCTTCTTCTGTCATCCTCATTCACTGCTCAGCTTTCAACAGCATAGCAAGTGTTTAAAAAGACCATGGTCTTAAAAAGGTGTACCTTAGTCCTCAAATTAACATGATTGTGCCTTAATTTGCAGAGGTCTCTGGCTGTAGACTTTCCTAATGCAATTCATCTCCTGATCTACTGACTGCTGGTACCAAGTATATTGATTATGGACCCAAGAAAGATGAGTTATTGACAGTTTCAATCTTTTCTCTATCTATCATGATGTTGCCTATCAGTACAGTGGTGAGAATTTTTGTTTTCTTGACATTGAGATGCAATCGATATTGAAGGCTGTAGTTTTGATCCTCTGCAGCAAACCCTTCAAGTCTTCCTCAAGGATTTTAACAATGGCTTTAAGAATATTGTGAAGATGATGCAGTACAGGACAAGTTTCAGACTTTTAATAAGTCTATAAAAGAGGAAGAGAATTTAGGTAATGGGGGGAAAAAAGACTATAGGGACCTACCTATCTGGCCCTCTAATAGGATTATTCCTTGAACTTTCCCTTCCATCGTTACCTTGCCTTTGTTTAATTTTGCTTTTACCTTACTCTTTTGATGTTTTTCTCTAACTAAAATGAGATCATCTGCTGGTTCCTTATCTTTTCTTTAAAGTCATCTCATCAGTCTACTATGGTACTTGGTAGTGTAAACTTGCTTCTGAATTTGTTGTTGTTGTTAAGTGCCCTCGAGTTGTAGGAGACTCATAGTGACCCTATGAACGAAAGATCTGAACACTTGTATAATTTTCATCCTTTCTCCAGGTTCATGGGATTTCCGAAGGCAAGCTATTTCAGAGGTGGATGCCACTTCTGCTTCCAAGATTGTCTTAAAGGGGGGGCTCCACCAAATGCTGTTCACCATGGGTAACCATTATTGCATTTGACATATCAGAGTCACAGTGTTCAGCATCACAGCAACCACGAGCTACCTCTGCATAGCAAGTGGACAGACCGGGACTATATGACCTAAAAGAACATTTGAACAAAACAATTAAAAACAGGCCTGAGTGCCAGAGATTAAAGTCACCCACCTTTGGCTTGGTAGAATCACTTTCTGTCCACTACGCCAACTGCACTCTCTCTATGCTATTGTTGTTCAGTGCTGTTGAGTCGTAGGCGACTCAGTGAGTCTATGAATGAAAGACCAAAGCACTTGTATAACTTTCATCCTTTCCCCAGGTTCATAGGGTTTCCGAAGTCAAGCTATTTTGGAAGTGGATGCCATTTCTGCTTCCAAGCTTGTTTTAATTGGGGAACTCCACCAAACACTGTCTACCGTGGGTGACCATTATCACATTTGATACATGAGTGTCACAATGTTCAGCTTCACAGCAATCATGACAGACCAGGGATATACAGCGTAGAAGAATGTTGAATGGAAGAAATGATGAAGTAAAAGAACCGGACAGATTTTAAAGGGAAACTTAAAAAGACAAAGTGTTACAATGAGATTTGCAAAGACCTGGAGTTAGAAAACTGAAAGAGAAGAACACTCAGTATTTACCAAGCTGAAAGAACTGAAGAAAAAAAAATTCAAGCCTTGAGCTTCAGTGGTTGTAAATTGTGAGCAAAATATTGAATGATGCAGGAACCATCAAAAGAAGACAGAAAGAATATATAGATGACTGTACTGAAAAGAATTGATCGACTGTCCCTAATTTCATAAGGAAGTATATTAATGAGAGCCGAAAATTTAAAAGGAAGAAGTATGAACTGCATAAAATACACTAGTGAAAATCAAGGATGTCGGAATTGACAGTTTGCCAGTGCAAACATTCCACTGAAAGAATACAGTGTTAGAGATGCTCACCTCAAATCACTATGCTAAGAAATTTGGTATACAGATACCTGGAAAACTGACTGAAAGCAGTCTATATGTGTGCCCATTACAAACAAAGGTAACCAACCAGAAAGTGCAAAGTATCAAACAATATCAATCTCACACACATGCAAAATTTTGCTAAAGATCAATAAAAATAATTGAAACAGTACACTAATAGGAGATTGCCATAAATTCAAGTGTGATTTCATTCAGAAAAGGACATCAAATGACATATATCATTGCTGATGCCCCATAGATCTTGGCTAAAAGAATAGATTGTCAAGAAATATTTACTTGTGCCTTGTTGACTATATGGGTCATAACAAATTATGGGAAACATTGTGAAGAATGAGATTGCCAGAACAAATGCATAATTGTGTTCATGTGGAATCTGTACATGAACTAAGATATAATTTGAACAGAAGAAGAGGATACGACATGGTTTAAAATCAGGAAACATGTACATCAGAGTTATATACTTAAACAATCAATATGCTGAACAAATATTCTGAGAAGATGGACTGTATGAAGAAGACCAGGCATCAAGATTGGAGGAGAACTTATTAACAATCTGAGATATGCAGATATCATATCTACAACAATGCTACAACAATGCTACAATGGCTTCATATGAAATATGCCCAACCTTGCTTGCTTAAAATCAAGATGACTTGGAGCACTTACTGGCGAAGATCAAAGTCTAGCGTCCACTGTGGATTACACATCAGCATAATAAAAAACAAAATTTCTCACAACTGGAACATTAAGTTAAATCATAATAAATGGAGAAAAGATTGAAGCTGTCAAAAATTTTATCTAATTTGAATTCATAACACTCATAGAGGCATCAATATAATGCGTTGTGGAAATATGTTGCAAAGGATTTTTTTTTTAGATTTTACAGTTTTATTCTTAGCATGCACTGCCAGTAAATTAAATTTACTTTTTCAGAAAGTGAGGCACGTAACATGTACAGGGCCACCAGAATAACTGACAGGTACTGATAGTAGTGAAGATGGCTTCATTTCCTTTGTACATAATTGGGTGATTAGTGCACTTGATCTCGGTTCTGTCCGTTGGTCTGAGAGCTGTATTGATGATCTCTGCTTATGGCTGCTCAGCTGTTGTGCTGTTCTTGGTTTTCCTTTCAGGATCAAGGTGGGTGCTTTCATATAAAATCTTATTTTTAATACCTTCTCTGGTAATTCTTTACTGGATTCTTAGTTTAGCACAATTATACCTACAATGGAACCAGTATCTTAAAGTCACCAAAAGCCTATGGTGATGAAGGCAGAAGTTCAAGCTGCTTTGAAGGAAATAGCAAAAAAATAAGGCCCCCGGAATAGATGGTACACCAATTGACATATTTCAGCTAAGAGATGCTGCCGTGGATGTGCTCACCAGGTTGTGCCAAGAAATCTGGAGAACAACCACTTGGCCAACTGCCTGGAAAAGGTCAATATTTGTTCCCATCCCAAAGAAGGGCGACCCAACTGAGTGTGGAAACTACAGAACAATATCATTGATTTCACATGCAAGCAAGATTCTACTGAAGATTATCCAAAAACGACTGGAACAGTACATCAGCAGAGAACTGCCAGAAGTCCAGGCTGGGTTTAGAAGGGTTCGTGGTACTAGGGATATTGTAGCTGATGTTAGATGGATCTTAGGTGAAAGCAGAGAATACCAGAAGAATATCTATCTGTGTTTCATTGATTATGCAAAGGCATTTGACTGCGTGGATCATAACAAACTGTGGCTGACTCTGAGAAGAATGGGAATCCCAGAACACTTAATCGTGCTAATGCGAAACCTATACTTGGACCAAGAGGCAGTCGTCAGAACAGAGCAGGGCAACATTGCATGATTCAAAATTGGGAAGGGTGTACGTCACGGTTGTGTCCTGCCTCCATACCTTTTCAACCTGTATGCAGAGCAGATTATCTGAGAGGCGGGGCTCTATGAGGAGAGGCATGGCGTTAGGATTGGTGGACGATCTATCAACAATCTGCGTTATGCAGATGACACAACCTGGCTCGCTGAAACTGAGGAGGACCTCATGCAATTACTGCAGAGGGTCAAGGACTGCAGCCTTCAATATGGACTGAGGCTCAATGTTAAGAAGACAAAAATTCTCACCACTGAACCAATCGGTAGCATCAGGATGGATGGCGAAGAGATTGAGATTGTTCACAGCTTCAGTTTGCTCGGCTCCACGGTCAACACTCTTGGCACCAGTAGCCAGGAAATAAAAAAACGTATTGCAATGGGAAAGTCTGCGGTTAGGGACCTCTCCAAAATAATGAAGAGCAACAGTGTCTCTCTGGAGACTAAGGTCTGCCTGATACAGGCCATGGTTTTTGCAATCACTTGTTATGCATCAGAGAGTTGGACAATGACTAGGGAGGATAGAAGGAGAATTGACGCCTTTGAGCTGTGGTGCTGGAGAAGAGTATTGAATGTACCATGGAATGCCAAGAAAACAAACAGATTCATCGTAGAGAGGATTAAACCAGGCTGCTCCTTGGAGGCAAGGATTCTGGGGCTTCGTCTGAGATGCTTTGGACATGTTGTCAGGAGGGACGGTTCTTTGGGGGGGGCCTTCTTGTTTGTCGGGTTGGGGGGCCGGGCAGGAGGGGAAGACCCTCTATGAGGTGGATTGATTCAGTGACTGGGGTAGTCGGGATGGGTTTGTCAGGGGCAATGAGATTGGCACAGGATAGAGCACGGTTTAGGGCTGTTGTATATAGGGTCGCTATGAGTCGCAAATGACTCAATGGCACATAACAACAACAACAACAACTCCAACATCAAATGATCTTCTAATTTTGCTTGTTAATAAAAAATGTCCAAGGCCAGCCACAACAGACCCTAACGAACCATACAGTACTGAGTCACGTGCACAGGGAATGTTCTGGACATCTAAAATTCCTAGAAGCTTGAAGGACTTCCTCTTCCCGGGCTCGCCGGCTTCCGACTAGGCGGCCATGGCGACCACAAAGGACTTCTTTAAATTGCTAAAAAGTAAGGTTAGACTTGGAGGACTTTAAATATGCCTGGCCTAAGACATAGTACTTTCAATCACCTTATATGAATGTAAAAGATGGGCAATGCATAAGGAAGACTGGTGACTTTAAATTGGCAAAGAATATACCGTGGACTGCCAAAAGAATAAACAAATCTGTCTTCTAAGAAATGCATCTAAAATGTGCCTTGGAGGATGACTCACAAATTTGAGCATGTTGTCAGTAGGACTAGTGCCCTGAGGAGGACATGAGTCTTGATGAGGGAAGGAGTTGTTATTGTTAGGTGCTATTGAGTTGACTACCACTCACTGCAACCCTGTGAACAACAGATCAGAGACCCTTGTCTTATCCTATGCCATCTTCACCATGTCCTGCATTCTCTAGTCCATTCTGAGAGTCACTTTGCCAGTTCATCTTGCTCAGGGTCTTTCTGTGTTTGCTGACCCTCTATTATTCCTAGCATGTTAGTCTTTTTTTCAAGGACTGCTTTTTCCTGATGGTTGTTGTTGTGAGTTGGAATTGACCCAAAGTTGACCTTCTGGTGGGTTTTCAGAGGCAGTTAATTGCAAGAGAGGAGATTGCTTATCTTTCTCCCAGAGAGTACCTGGTGGACTCAAATGGTGGTGTGCCTTTGGGTTTGCAGCACAACTTCTTGCCACTAGGCCACTAGAGCTCCCTCATAGCATGCACAAAGAACATAAGATTAAGTTTCACCATCAACAATACAGATTGATAGAGTTGCTACCACAATGGCCTCAAACATCGCAGTGATTGTGAGAATGGATCTGGGCCAGGCAGTGTTTCATTCTATTGTATATAGGATGGTTACAACAAAGAGTGAACTTAACGCACTTAACAACAACTCTTAGATTCCTACTTACTTAGGAACTGAGGAGGACTTGTAGCTCTTGCTACAGAAGATCAAGTTTCTGTAGCCTTCAATATGGATTGTATCTCAACATCAAGAAAACAAAACTCCTCACCATCAGGCCAATAGACAGCATCATGATAGATAGAGAAAAGATTGAGGTGTTAATGATTTCATCTTGTTTGGATCCATAGTCAATAACGTTGGCATTAGCAGTCAGGAAATCCAAAGAACATGTTGCATTGGGAAACTCTGTTGTCAAGGACCTCTCCAGAATGCTAAGGAGTTACAATATCAGTCTAGAGATAAGGTTTGCCTGATCCAGGCCTTGATCTTATCAGTTGGTTGCTATTAATCTAAGAACTGGACAATGACTAAGTATGTCAGCAGAAGAATCAATGCCTTCACGCTATTGTACTGGAGAAAAGTACTGAATATACCATGGACTGCCAAGAAAATAAACAGATCTTTCCTGCAGAGGGTGAAGGCAAGATGCTACTTGGAGATAAAAATTTTGTAGCTCTGTCTCAAATACTTTGGGCATTTGATCAAGAGAAGCCAGTCTTTGGAGAAGGACATCACGCTTGGAAGTAGAGAAGGTCAACTAAAGAGAGGAAGACCCAGGGTGAGATGGATTGACAAAGTCACTGTGGCAATGGGGTCAGGTATGTTGGAGATGGTGAGGCTGGCTCAGGATAGGACAAGGCTTAGAGCCATTGCCCATAGGATTGCTAAGAATTGTAGTCAACTTGACAGCACATAACAATCAAGAAAGCCTATACCTAACATTTCTTTTCTTTCATTTTAGATATGTAACATTTTTTATTAAAAAGCAAAGAATGAGGATGAATTAAGTGGGATAACTAAGAAATATTCACATATTATCATTTCAGGTTATTTCTATTTGTCAAAAGATTGTTTCACTTTGTCCATATTTTTGCTCTTTCTGTGGCTCAGCTTTCTTATCTTTAAAATATGGGTCATGAGAAATGTGTTATTGCATATGAGATACTCAGTATAAAGATTATAATAAAAAGAATAATTCTGCTTTTAAACATGATACCTAAGTAAATTTTACTAAATCACATTAATTTTTTCTCTTAGGCTTTACTCATTAAAAATAAGAGTGAAAAGTTCTGGAAGTTAGAACAATGCCATCACAGAGTTACTCACTTATTGTAATTTTTGCTTATTTTAAAAGACAGAAGTGCTTCTCCTATGGACTCAAGAAGTCTCATGACATGACACTGGGAGGAAAAATGGTTAGTGTGAGATTTGCAGGAAGGAATCAGGTGTCTGCTTTCTGATACTGGGTTTCCCCACTTCCCAGCAATGTGCTAATCTTTTACCTAACATGCAGACTTTTTACCCAGATATCTAATGTTTACATTGGGCTTCTTATGTGTCAGGATCAATTCAAAGTACTTTTCCTGCAATCTCCCTTGTGGACGTGGAGACAGTGATATTACAAGCTGCCTCAAAGGCTGGTAATTGGCTCTGAACCGCAGAACTCTTGCTCACTCAATCACCAAAGGGTCTCAGTTTCATTTGTTAAATAACACTACCCACCTTGTTTTCTCTGGATGGTGGGATTGTCAGGAGCTTGGATGAGATTGCTGATATAAAAAAGAACTTTGAAAAAGTTAAGAGGTACAAAATGTTTACCTTATTTTTTGATTTTAATATGATCCCACATCAATTGAAGATAACTGACAAGAAGTACTGATTAACATTCAGTTAAACTGATTAACATTCAGTTTCTTCTTCCAGCTCATATAGTCACTCAAGGTCTAAAGGACATCAAGACATCAAGGGTTGGAGCAGAATAGAAGCATAAGGGTCCCTAGACCAACTCTCATCCTCTTAACATTTGGCACTGTAGTCCCCCTGTTATTGTTTTGTGCCATCATGTCAGTTCTGACTCACAATGGTCCTACAGGTTCTGTGAAGCTAAGGTCTTCATGACAGCCAATCACCAGGTCTTTCTTCTCTCAGAACTGTTGGCGGTTTCTTGCTAGTCAGAATGTCTTTCACTTAGCAGCTCATTGCCTAACCATTGCATCACCAGGACTCCAGTAATCCCTTTAAGCTCAGAATCATTGGTGATTAAAGCTGAAAAGAAACTTCCATATCTCTGAACTAGTTGTGTTGACAAAACTCTTCAGTAGGAAAAGTAGTATATATATATATACTGCCAACCCAAAGGTATATGGTTCAAATCTACAAGCTTCTCTGTGGTAGAAAGATGAACAATCAACTCCTGTGAGATATAATGCCTCTGAAAACCCACCAGAAGGTCAGCTGTGAGTTGGTTTCAACTTGATGGTAAATAACCGCTCAAGTCAGAAGTTTTAACCTACCTTCTACCCATTAGCTCTGAGGGAGGAAGACTTGGCTATCTGCTTGTGTAATGATTATGGCCAAGAAAATCCTATTGAGCAGTGCTGTTCTGTTGTGCAAGGAGCTGCTGTGAATCTGGGGCTGCCACTTCCTGCTGTTATTTGATGCAATCGAGGCTTAGTGGAGTAGGGCTAGGAGGTGAAATCTCTGGGGCA
This sequence comes from Elephantulus edwardii, assembly GCF_000299155.1. NCBI lineage: Eukaryota > Metazoa > Chordata > Mammalia > Macroscelidea > Macroscelididae > Elephantulus > Elephantulus edwardii. The sequence goes on along the minus strand of NW_006399801.1, from coordinate 3,257,377 downwards.
GATGGAAGGAAGAGGGAGTGTTATCTGAGCCAGAGGCTCCTTTATCTCCTGCAAGGCTCAAACCAGACACTAGGTGGTTTGACCTGACTGACTCATGATAACCCCGTGTGTATGTGTGTGTGTGTGTCAGAGTAACCGTGCTCCATTGGGTTTTCAGTGGCTGAGTATTTGGAAGTAGATTGCCAGGCTCTTCCCCCGAGGTCCCTCTATGTAGACTTGTCTCTCCTGCCTTTTGATTGCTTAGTTCATATCAAGATAGTGGAGTTTCACATATGTGGCATTTGTAAATTAAGTTTCTGCTGCCAAAAATGTTAGGAAACAACCTAATAAGTTCAATATCCAAAACCAATTGCTTCTTCTGTGTACTTTCATCACATTTTGCTCAAGTTAGTGCTTACTATGGGGCTCAACTCCTAACACAACGGTCTAAACTGGCATCAGTTCTTCCTCTTGGTGCTCCTGTGACCCCTATACCATCTTTACATTCATCCTTATTGAGCCAACATTTCAGAATGTATGCATCCCAAATGAATAAACTCTCTTTATTAAAAAGGGATTCTTGGACTTGACCATCTTCAGCTCTACGGAGCTGTTTGCAGCTCTCAAGGTTTGTGGACACAGCCTCCATCAAGGAAAGGTCTGTGCGTGTGAATGTTATTTTCAGAAGTCATTTAATGCCAGATAGGTAACTTCTCTGACAAGAGTGGTCTATGGATATAAAGATTGAGCTTCTTCACTTCCTGGAAAATGACTGTGCAGGAAATGTTGAGATAAGGGTGTGTCCTCCTAACTTGATAGAGTGCACTGACAGAAAAACGGTGATAAGTTTGTTTAAAAAATTCAGTTCCATTATTTTAGAACTACCCATTTTCTTTTCCTCACAGTCATAAGTCATAAAGATTATCCTCTCTAACACTGTACAATAGACAGTTCCACAAAAGTATAGGATGTTTTAGATGGATGATTTTTTTTACACTTTGTTGTTGTTGTTATGGGACATCAAGTTGCTTGTGACTCACAGAGACCCTATGTACAACTGCTTTGAATTCTGCTCTATCTTGAGTCAACCTTATTGTCTCTGACATGTTGTTGTTGTTGTTGTTGTTGTTGTTGTTATGTGCCATTGAGTTGCTTGTGACTCATAGCCACCCTATGTACAACAGCCCTAAACTCTTCTCTGTCCTGTGCCAATCGCACCATCTCTGATACACCCATCCTGATTATCCCAGTCACTGAATCAATCCACGTCAAAGAGGACCTTCCTCTCCTGTGCTGTCCCTCCACCCTACCAAGAATGATGTCCCTCTCCAAGGACCGGTCCTTCCGTATAACATGTCCAAAGTATGTTAGACGGAGCCTCAGGATCCTTGCCTCCCAGGAGCCACCCGGTTTAACCCTTTCCAGGATGAATCTGTTTGTTTTCCTAGCAGTCCATGGTACCCTCAATACTCTTTTCCAGGACCAAAGCTCAAAGGCATCAATTCTCTTTCTATCCTCCTCAGCCATTGTCCAACTCTCTGATGCATAACAAATGATCACAAAGACCATGGCCTGGATCAGACACACCTTAGTCTCCAGAGACACCATTGCTACCTACCCCAATTACCCCAGTCACTGATTCAACCCATCTCATCCAGGATATTCCTTTTTTGCACTGTTCCTCCACCCTCCCAAGCATGATGCCTCTCTCCAACATGATGCTTCTCCTTGCAACATGCCAAAAGTACATCTGACAAAGCTTCAGAATCCTTGCTTCCAAGGAGCAGCCTAGTTTCACCCTCTCTAGGCTGAACCTGCTTGTTCTCCTAGCAGTCCATATTCCAATACTCTTCTCCAGCACCATAGTTCAAAGTCATCAATTTTCCTCCTATCATCCCTAGTCACAGTTAAGCTTTCTGACTCATAACAAGTAACTGCAAAGACCATGGCCTGGATCAAGTGCACCTTAGTCTCCAGACTGACAACATTGCTCTTTTAGTACTCTGGAGACATCCTTGACAGTAGACTTTACCAATGCAATTCATCTTTTGATTTCCTAGGTGCTGGTACCAAGAGTGTTGATTGTGGAGTCAAGTTAACTGAAGCTGTAAACAATCTCACTATCTTCACCATCTTTCATGGTGCTGCCAATTGGCCCAGTAGGTCTTACATATTTATTGAAAACGTGGTTGCATAAAAACTACATGCATTCTATGGGAAGTGGTAAGACTGTAACCTAATTTTACACTTGGTATGATAGCATGTCAGTCAACTTGACATAGTGCGATGCTAATGTGTTTATTACGTGTGCTGTCATCACATGCACGGCTCCTTAGAGACCCAGCTCGGTTCTTATCCAGTGTTTCTTCTTGGAGTTGTACCTCATTTTAGTGCCACTTTTCATTCAAATCCACTGAGGATTTGGACGATTCTGCTTTAGTTTCTTGGCCAGGAGCTTCTTGATCCCGAAAATCTTATAAGAAGATGTAACAATGAAGACAAAACAGGTCTGCTTGAAACACAATGGTGGAGGAAAAGAAAGACTTAAATTGGTGATTTTTTGAAAGCAGGTTACCAGTTATTTCTTTTGAGGTATCTTTGGGCAGACTTGAACCTCCAGCTTTTCAGGTAGAAGCCAAGCATGTTAACGATTTCTAATATGCACTCCCCCTAAAAAAAGAAACCCTCCAAACACTCCACATCCTGTTGCTGAGTTACTTGTGATTCATAGTGACTTAATATACGCAAATGAGAACAGTATTCAACAGGATTTTCAAGACTGTGACTTTTTAGAGGTAAATTAATAGGCTTTACCCCTCTCTGGATACTTTTCAACTACCATCTTTTATGCTCACAGTTGAGCACTTAACTCTTTGACACACTCCTTGTAACACTCAGGGACTCCTCTACCAGTGCACATTGCCCTTTCTGGTGTCATTCAGAGTGTGATTCCTTTCATTTTCTGGCAAGGTGAGGTTCCAGGTACTGAGAAGAAATGAAGGGCTGTCCTTATTTCCACTTGGAGAGCCTTATGTGGTCAAATTGCTTACAATCACCATTCTAGAACCACATGGGCCATCCTGGCTAAGAGCCATATTTCTTTGTTCTTTGAGCAGTGGGATTTACAATTACTGTCTGAGGCCTCCCTAGATACCTCTGTCCAGATGGGGAAAAATATTGCCTAGTTATGGGTGTTGGGGTCAGGCCTGATGGAGTAGGTTTGTATGAGTTGCTTAGTCACGGTCCCCTGTGGCACAGTGCTGGGCTTTGACGGCCCTTAAGGCAGCCACAGACCCATGACCAGGGTTTCACAGCTACGTTGCTGATGCATGCATACCAACTTTCTGAGCTACAGCCTGCTCCACTGTTCCCATGACCCTTCACTTTGCTCCATGAGAAAGTTTTGTTTAACATTTCTGAAAACTAATGTGGGCCTCAAGCACTTTCCAAGCAAACTGTTTCTAATCAGTATAGAGGCTTCTTGTGAAAATAATTTTGCCACAGATGTTGGTACCATAGTGACTCTTTGATACAAAATGCAAGAGATTTCCACGGACCGTGACTGTCATTGCCCTCAGGTGTCCAAACTCCAGACATCCCATGACAATCAACCTAAATGAATTGGGGAGGAAGAGGTTGTATCTTCCACAATTTCTTGCAACTCAGCCCATAAATGTGTAAAACCCCTTGCTTTCTCCATTTCCACCAGCCACTGTACCATGTGCTCATCCACCCACTTATCCATTCAACGCATCTGTTCCTGATCATCCATGTGCTGGTCTGACTTTCATTAGGCAATGTCTTGGAGAACTCTGATTCCTGTTCTGGTGGGAGACAAATATCAAAGAAAGGGCAAAAATACCCTGTAATGGCATACAGGAAAGGCATCAGGAAGGCAGAAGGTGTGGGAAGAGTGTCTATGACAGAGGGACTGTCTGAACGATAGTGTCTGTGTGGAGTGATCTGGCTAAAGAACAAAGAGTCTGACAATATTTAGAAGTGGAACATTCCAGGCAGAGGCATACAGATCCTGAGATGAGAACGAGCTTTGCCTATTCCAAGAGCATTAGGAAGACTGGTTTCACAAAGACACTCTTGTCTTTGAGAGGACGAATAGCAGCAGGCAAGACTGGCCAAGGGTAAGGAGTATCATCTTCTAATCAGATTCATAGCCCTTTTCCACAGGTCATTGTTGACAAATCTACTTTTGTGGTGACATGAGTTCCTTTAGGTGATCCTCTGCCTTGGTTCTTTGAAAAAACAAAATAAAAAACAAAACCCCCAAAACTTGAGAGATTATTTACTGCTCCATCCCCACCAGCCTTATTTTTACTCTAGAAGTCTTGTTACGTTTGTCCAGGTTGATTGATAATTCCTGGGTAAGCTATCTAGAGCTTTATGGTTTCACAGTTTTGGTCTAGCCCTGGGGTGCAGTCAGCCTTGTAAGTCATCAATTTTCCCATCTTTCAGAGATTGTGGTTTACTCTGCAAATTGAGTGACTACAGAACATCTAGGTGATTAATCAGTTTAAGAACCTGTGGGTCAGGCCTTGAAATAGATTTGGAGTTTGTTCATGTTAGTAACCAATCCCACAGGGATTTTGAGAGTATAGATTAAGGAGGGAGAGTAAGAGAGTAAAAAGAGAAAGGGACAGAGATATAGAGAGAAACCCTAGAGTTCACAGAGATAGTAGAAAGTTACTGCTAATGAAATCAGCTAAGAGAGCTGGATAAGCTGCTACCCTGCCTGGGAGCTGGGCTAACGTGCAATGGAGAGACTGAAGGCAGAGGAGGTGTGTCCAGCCAACAGGAGGAAGGGCTTGCTAGCATGGCCATGGGGATGAGTACTGCCAAGAGGAGGACTTGACTGCTTCCTTGCTTGGCAGAGGGGGTGGAAAGTTGTGCTTTTAAAACAACTGAAAAGGTCCTGTATGAAAGGAGGGATGTGTTTTCTACCGCAGGTTTAGTCTAGATTCCATATTTAGTCTATGTGATTCTTGAGCCTGGGTTATATCCTGTTACAAAGACCCTAGATGAGATGAACTGATGTAGGGTAATGGGGGTAAGTGTGTTGGTTGTTGTCATGTGTGATTGAGTTTCTTGTGACTCATAGCGACCCTATGCTTAACAGCTCTGAACCCTGCTCTATCCAGTGCCAACCTTATTGTCTCTGACACACGTACCCCAATTACTCCAGTCACTGAGTCAATCTATCTCTCCCACGGTCTTCCTCTCTTGTGCTGTCCAAGATATCCCTCTCCAAGGACTGGTCTCTCCTTGCAACATGCTCAAAGTATGTCAGACAAAGCTTCAGAATCCTTGCCTCCAACGAGCAGCCTGGTCACCCTCTCTAGGATGAGCCTGTTTGTTCCCCTAGCAGTCCATGGTATAGTCAATACTCTTCTCCAGCACCACAGCTCAAAGGCATCAATCTTCATTCTATCATCTCTAGTGATTGTCCAGCTTTCTGATGCATAACAGGTAATTGCAAAGACCATGGTCTGGATCAGGTGCACATTAGTCTCTGGACTGACACTGTTGCCCTTCAGTACTCTGGAGAGGCCCCTGAACAGCAGACTTTTCCAGTGCAATTAATCCTTTTATTTCCTCTTGCTGCTGGTACCAACAGTGTTGATTGTGGAGCCAAGCAAACAGTCTGTAAACAATCTCAATCCCTTCACCATCTATCCTGATGCTGTTAATTGGCACAGTGGTGAGTATCTTTGATGAGCTTCAATCCATATTGAAGGCTGCAGTTTTTGACCTTCCGCAGCAAGTGTTTCAGGTCCTCCTCAGTTTCAGCAAGCAGGGTTCTGCCATCTGCATAACACAGATTTTTGATGAGTCTTCTTTCAATTCTGATGCCATATTCTTCCTCATAGAGCCCAGTCTCCTGGATGATCTGTTCTGCATATAGATTGAAAAGCTATGGAGATAGGACACATCCCTGGTGTGTGCCCTTCCCAATTATGAACCATGCCGTTTCCTTGATCTGTTTTGATGACTACCTCCTGGTCCAAGTATAGGTTTCACATAAGCACAATTAAGTATTCTGGAATTTCCAGTTTCCTCAAGGTTAGCCACAGTTTTTAGTGACCCACACAGTCAAATGCCTTTGCATAGTCAATGAAATGCCAACAGATATTCCTCTGGTACACTCTGATTCCAGTTAAGATCCATCTAACATTAGCTATAATATCCCTAGTACCACAGCCTCTTCTAAACTCAGCCTGTATGTCTGGCTGTTCTCAGATGATGTGCTGTTCCAGTAGTTTTTGGATAATTTTCAGCAGAATCTTGTTTGCATGTGATATTAATGATATTGTTTGATAACATCAGGTCATTTTTCTTTGGAAGAGGAATAAGTATGGATCTCTCCCAGTCAGTTGGCCAGGTTGTTGTCCTCCAGATTTCTTGGCACAACTTGGTCAGCGCTTCCAGGTCAGCATCTGTTTGTTGAAATACATCAATTGGTATGCCATCCATTCCTGGGGCCTTGGTTTTTTGCCAATTTTTTCAGAGAAGCTTGAGCATCTTCCTTCATCATCACAGGCTCTGGCTCACACATTGTTTCATGAAATTCTTCTGTGTCAGCCAATTCACAATGTTGTGACAGAATAATATACATACACATACAAGGAAGTCCAGTGAAAACCACTATCATTCAAATCTATGTACCAATAACTAGAGTTGACGTGGAGGAAATAGAAGATTTATACCAACTTTTTCAGTCAGAAATCGATTGAACATGCAATCAAGATGCATTAATAATAATGGGTGGCTTGAATGAAAAAGTTGAGAAAGAAGAAGGATCAATAGTTTGAAATCATGGATTTTGGTGACAGAAATGAAGCTAAAGATAGAATGATAGAATTCTGTACAATCAATGATTTATTCATTGCAAATACTTTGGATAAGTGCAGGCCATACACATGGTTTTCATCTGATGGTATGCATAGGAATCAGATCAATTACATCCATGGAAAGAATCTCTGGAGAAGCTCAATATCAGCTGTGAAAACTAGGCCAGGTGCTGATTGTGGAAGAGACCACCAACTACTCATATGCAAGTTCAGCTGAAGCTAAAGAATATGAAGTAAAATACACAGGAACCAAAATTTGACTTTGAGTCTATCTCACTCGAATTTCAAAATCATCTCAGAAACAGATTTGAGGTCTTGAACACTAATGAGCGAGGACCAGATCAATTATTAGAGGTTATCAAGAATATCATCCATGAAGAATGCAAAAGGTCATTATAAAGACAGAGGAGGAAGAAAACACCAAGATGGATGTCAGAAGAGAATATTGCACTAGAGTTCTAAGAAGCCAAAGCAAAGAGAAGAAATCAAGAAATTAAGGAACTGAACAGAAGATTTCAAAGGGCATTGCGTGAAGATAAAGTATTATAATGAAATGTGCTAAGAGCTGGAATCAGAAAATCAAAATGGTCAAACTCGCTTGACATTTCTTAAACTGGAGGAACTGAAGAACAAATTCAAGCCTTGCGCTGCAATATTTAAAGATGCTTTGTGCAGAACATTAAATGATCCAGGAAGCATTAAAAGAAGATGGGAGGAGTATACAGAGTCACAATACCAAAAGATGTGCTACAGACAATGACATTGGCTCAAGATAGAGTTGGGTTCAGAGCTGTTATAATAGGGTCACTATGAGTCGAAAGTGATTCCATGGCACATACAAAACAACATACCTCCAAGTTGACTCTGGTCTTGAATATAGCCTGTAGCTTCTTTTTAATAAGCCACTTAATAGTGAATATGATCTATGAGTTCTGTGTGGTCATTGGGATGAATTATTAAACCAGCAGAGAAGAGAAAACTGTAGGGAGAATGGCTGATGTCGGAAATGATGAAGAATGTCTTTGCCTCGTAGGAACTAGTTTTGTGCTGGTCGTAATGATTATTGTCCCTTAGAAATTTAGTTGAGTTCTGAAAACATTAGAATATAGTTTTAAAATGTCTCTTTGTGGAACACTATATCTGTCCCATTCCTTCCTGTGAGAAAATTGGTTCCCAGGTGGGGCTACTTTGTCCCGCAGGAGGCATTGGGCAATGTTTGGAGACATTTTTGTTTGTTAAAAATGAGTGTAGGCTGCTCCTGTTATCTACTGAGTAGAGGCCAGGATGTTGCTAGATATCCTACAATGCACACAATAGTTCCCACAACAAAGAATTGTTAGTTGTTGTGGGATCTATTCTGATTTGTAATGACTTAATGTTTTACAGAGTATAACTGCTCCAGAGGTTTTTTTCTGGCTGTAATTTTATTGTAAGCAGATTGCTAACCCCTTCCCGCCCCCAGGTCCTAAAGGAAACAATTTGAACCACTGATCTTTAGGATAGCAGGAGTCCAGGGAAAACTGTTTGGGCCACCTAGAAATCATCATCAAAAAAATTTGATGCTAAGGAAACCAAGGTTGAGAAGCCCTCTTTATGTCCCTGTCATCTCTGGGAAGGATAGGCATTTTGTTTTGACTGGTAGTCTTTAGTCCATACTTTGGATAGGACTATGGCTGTGACAGTTTGGGAAGAGATACTGCTGCCTCTGCAAAATCCAGCCTCCCTTCCCCTGCCCCCCTCCAGCAAGGATAGTTTCACATGTCATGGGTGCAACCTACACCCATAGTGAATGAGACAGAGCAGACTACCTGCCTTAATTTCCATATGTGAGCTTTAAATCATGGACTCTAGTCTAAGGCCAGACAAACTTCCTCTTGAATACATTCCGGCTCATAGCAATCCTACATAGTAGGAAGCAGAACTTCTCTATAGGGTTTTCTTGGCAGCAGACTTTATGGAGGCAAATCACTAGGACTTTCTTCTGCAGCATTGCTGTGTGGGTTTAGAAGACCTGCCTCCAGGAACCAGGGAAGCCACGATTGGCCCCAAGGGAGAAGAAGGGGAGAGAGGAGACGGCCATAATGGCCCAGGTTTGCCCCACCCAGGGTGGCTGTGATCCTTTGGCCAAAGAGCATGGTGCTGTGTACGTGGGAGTTGTGTTGTGGCGGTCTCTGGAGAGGGGCGACTCTGCCTCCAGGAGCCAGGGAAGCCACGCTTGGCCTTGGGTTGAAGGCAGCGGCGGCTTCAAGCGCAAAAGGGTTAGGGTTAGGGTTAGGGTTAGGGTTAGGTCTTTCATTGTTTTTGTTCAGACATTCCTCTAGGTCCTATAGCCCTGGTGTTCAAGTTGCCGTCCCGCGGTCACTTGTGGTTGCTGTGAGGCTGAACACTGTGACATGGATGTGTCAAATGCGTTAATGGCTGGCTACCCAATGCGGACTGAGAGTGGGGTGGAGCTCCCTGATTAAACAAGGGTGGAAGGAGGAGTGGCGTCCACTTCCATAATAGCTTGACTCCGGAAACCCTATGAACCTGGAAAGAGGATGAAAGGCACCCAAGTGTCGAGGACTCTCCTTCATAGGGTCGCTATGAGTCGCCTGCGACTCGACGGCACTTAACAACAACAACAACAACATATACAATTGCATCACACAAGGACTTTTAGGAGTGGACAGGTGGGATAATTTTCTAACAGGCGAGCTTAATCCTGTATTAATTTCATTTAACTTTCTTGAACGTTTGGAGCTGAACGTTTGTGCACTTTAACCTACCCGACCTGCATGAAAACCTTCCTGGGAGGCGCTGTTTAGCCCTTTGTATGCATGATAGCACTGAGCCTGCGTTCAGTGAACTTCAGGCTCAGGGTCTTTTCCTGGAATATTCTCTTCTCTCCTTCCTGAAACCTCTTCAGGCCATCCTATCCAGGTTCCTCCCATATACTGCACTTTGCTTGCTCTTATCATATCTCTTAAACTCCTGTCTTGTGCCAGGAATTCCTGGGTTTGTGCTCAACTACTAATCTAAAGAACTCACCCAGCAATGCTGCAGAAGAAAAGCCTAGCAATCTACTTCCATAAGAATTACAGCCAAGAGACCATATTTCTACTCTGAACACATGGATTCATTAGTCCACTGCTGGGACAGAAGTGAGTCTTCCCCCGCTCTGCTTCACTACCAGAACATCACTTAAGTTTATTTCCGATTTAATAGCAATGTTAAAATTGACAAGTTTAATTTTTTACTGCACCAAGTAAACGTAGCCATTTAAGTATTTTTAAAGTTATTTCCACCACAACACATCATGGTTTCTGAGAGCTGTTTTTTTTGGAGGATTTTCAATTGATGAGTTATCTGCTCTGGGGATTTTTCAGAACACCCCCCTCCCCAATCAAAACTAATTTGAACAAATGATATAGTGCATAGATTTCTCTATAGATTCAGTTTGTCAGAACCTAAAGGCAATACCATACAATTTTTTCCTGTTCACCCCACAGTAAAAACTATCTGTCCTGAAAAATATGATGGGCACATTCTGTGATTTTACAGTTAATAGAATTATTGATTTACCTCAAATGAGGTTAATTTTTATCATATATCAAAATAAACAACTCAACTTGGGACAATATTTGACTCAGACTTAAGAACTAGGGCCCAGCTTCTCTCTCTTCTACATCCTCTTCTTCTGTAAGTGGATGAAATTATTTGATACAAATTTGATGCAGGAGAATTAACTCTTTATAAACATTTATAATTTAGGTTGTCATTTATTAGTGTGGGGGAAAAATTCTATGATGATAGGAAGCCTACATACTTGATTCAAAACTTGTTTATTTTTTCCTCCTTAAATAATATGTACTTAATTGTCATGAGGCTGCTATTCTGTTTTCAATAACAATATTTATGGATACATTCATAGGACTGAATAGGCTGGGTGAAATTATTATAGAAATAGAGACAGTGTCATCTCAGAAAACTCATGTACATATCAAAATCTATTTTGAAAAAAAGGCTGCTCGGAATGACAAAGCAAAATACTACAATGAAATGTGCGAGGAACTAGAGTCAGAAAATCAAAAGGGCCGAACTCGCTCAGCATTTCTTAAGCTCAAGGAACTGAAGAACAGATT
>NW_006399801.1:3241309-3244833 GCF_000299155.1 Elephantulus edwardii | reverse complement strand
GAGATGGATTGATTCGGTGACTGGGGTAATCGGGATGGGTGTGTCAGAGGCGGTGCGGTTGGCGCAGGATAGAGCAGGGTTTAGAGCTGTTGTGCATATGAGTCGGAAACGACTCGATGGCACATAACAACAACAACAATTTTGAAAATGAGAAGTTTAGAAAAAGACTAAATTCTTAAAGTTACTTATACTTTCTGTAACTCAAGCACTCTTTCTCTTGGCAAAAGCAAGTAGAAACTTATCCATGAAGGTTAAAGGTGCTTAATGCTAAGCCTTCCTTGTAAGATTTAGGTTGCTTAAGAAACCAATACTAAAGAAATCGGTGTGTGTTGTCCAATTTCTTTTATTTTCTTTTATTTTTGGGTTGTGCACATTTTTACTAGAATGCTCATTTATCAGCTATCTTCCTTTTCTTGGCACTAAGTAAGACTGTTAAAGTCTATTGTACTTTCACTTTTTTTTCTTAGTAAGAATTTAAGATAATAAAATGTGTATAAACATTTTGCAAAAATCTTGTCATTTCATGTTTGGAGAGATGAGAATTTTCTAATAGAATTTTATATAGGAGGATATACTTTGAATCACTCTTCCTTTGAAAGTCAAATGACAGACAATTCAAACCCTCTACACTGTTTTAAAATCCAATTAGAACATTTTGTGGACTATCTGTATTGACAATGTAAAAAATTTAAAATATCTATTTGGATGATGAAATCACCTTACAGTAAGTTGTCAACTCATGAAAATAATTTCCTGATTACTAGAAAACAATCTGGCCTAAACCAGTCTGGTCAGTAGATCAAGTCACAGTGACATGTATATTAACACTTCTACCATTCTTCAACTCCTTAAACTCAACATTGTAGGCACAAGAGTGTAGGCAAATCTGGGATTTTCCCCAACAGGTAAGTAACAGCATAGGTATGTTATGTTATTTTTAAAAATTCTGTCTAGACATTCCTTCCTATATAATCAAGTGTAGGCCACAGGTTGAGCAGCCTGCACTAACCAACATAAACTGCATTCATTGTGCCACAAGTCCATCAAGGTCTCTTTTTAGAGACTTTTCAGTATGTCCAGCAGAAAATATCTGCTTCAGATTTATTTAAAGATAATTGACATATGAACCATCAACTCCATTTTTAAGGTTATAGAAAAGCTATTGTTGGGTTTACTTAACAACAACAACCACCACCAAAAAACCCAGAGAAAAAAGTAAATCACAATAAACATCTTTATGACAGTTAAAGGCCTTATATCAAGCTGGGATATTAAAAAAAACCCCAAAACAACAACAAACAAATCTCACCAGCCCACTCTCTAAAAGTTAATGGCACTAGTAACAATCAAAAGCAGGAAAAGTGAACCTGCTAACAACCAGCCCACTCATTACCAAAAAGCATTTAACCCGAGTATAGAGACCAAAATATACAACACTACCTACCCAAATTGCCCCACCCATCCTCAACCACCAGAAGGAAGGGAGGCAATCACTGATTATAGAAAACCAAAATAACGTATTTCTTACAAGGATATAGTCCAACTCTGGAAATACTGCTGAAGAAGAACTAAAGGAGGAGTGAAGGCAATGTCTAGGAATTAGCCTCCCTCTTTTAAAAGCCAAAGTACCACAAATGTACTAAACTTGTCTATTAATTAGAGAACAGGATATTGCTGCTGTTACAGTCTTTTGAAATGGTAGTTTTGTAGGATCTGCCCTTCAATGTGAAAGCAGGGCATTGAAAAATCAGCTAAAAAAAATTCAAATTACTTAACTCCCCAAGTTTTGGGACCACATATCTTATCTGTGAAACGGAACAGCTCTTTACCTTTTCCTTTCTCCAATTGAAGTATCTAAAAAAAAAAATTAATTCCACCAGAACAATCCAAACATGATTTTTAAAGTCTTTGAAGTATTAAAACTTTGAGAGGAAAGGGAAGAAAAGAAAGAAAAAGATTAAAGAGGAAGGAAAAGCTTTATAAAGAAGAGAGGGGAAAATAATTAGGCCTTGTTTTCCATCTTTAATTTTTATTTTTTTAAATTATTAACTTTAATAGACATTTACAGAGGTTTTGGATTTCCATTCATTCATTGCCGCACTTTTCTCCCTGCCCACCCCTCCCCACCAGCTCACTCCCCCCTCCGAAGAGAAAATAAAAATTTTTATTTTAATCATCATTTTAACAAAAGTTTATAGAAAAGTTCTTTTTCATTCATTCATTGTTGTGCATTTTACCCTCTCCCTCCCTTCAACCTCGACAAGTTGACTTTTTAATTTTCATTAGTTTATTTACAAAATTCTAATATAAACTTGAATAAATTATTTCAATTTCCCTCACCCTCCTATCAAATTGTACAACCCAATGATCAATCCCCTCTTCCCCCTTGTAAATCCACATCCCTCTGCTTCCAGCCTCTCCTACCCCTCCTGGATCCTTATACTCATTCTACAATAATGGTCTTATACAATATTTATCCTTGTGGGACTGAGTTAGTTCACTCAGCATAATGCTCTCCAGACCCCCCCTCCCCAAGTTAGGGAGGGACTAAAATACAAAGTTATTGCTCTTGCGTGCTGTATAGTATTCAATTGTATGAATGTACCATAATTTCTCAATCCATTAATTTGTGGTTGAACATTTGGGCTGTTCTTGTGATGGTGAATAATGCTGCTATGAACAATCTCAGTTTGTGCCTCAGTTCTCATCTTCTCAGGGTATATTCCAAGTAGTGGAATTGCTGAATCATATGGAATTTTAATGTTCAGCTTTTTGAGGAACCACCCAACTTCGTTCCAGAATGGTTGCACCATTTTACAATTCCACCAACAATGTATAAGAGTTCCTTTCTCACCACATACTTTCCAATATCTGTTACTTGCTGCCCTGTTAGAATTTGCCATTCTTACTGGAGTGAGATGGTACCTCATTGTGGTTTTGATTTGCATCTCTCTTATTGCCAGTGATTTGGAGCATTTCTTCATGTGTCTGTTTGCCATTTGAATATCATCCTCTGTGAAAATTCTTTCCATGTCTTTTGACCATTTTGTTATTGTGTTATCAGTCTTTTTCTTGTGGAGGCCCAGTATTCTGTAAATTTTGTTATAAGACTCTTGTCTAAGATGGTATTACCAAATGTTTGTTCCCAGTCTGTAGGTTTTCTTTTCACCCTGTTGGGAAAAGTTTGTGATGCACACATGGATTTAATCTTTAGAAGGTCCCATTTATCAATTTTACCCTCTTTAGATTGTGCATTTCTGGTTGTATTTAGCAGTCTCTTTATACCTTGGATTAGTGCTTCTAAGCTTGATCCCATTTTGTCTCTTAAGAACATTATGATTTTTGGTTTTACCCCCAGGTTTCTGATCCACCTTGAGTTGATTTTTGTATATGGTGTGAGATGTGGATCCTCTTTCAGCTTTCTGCAATTGAAGTCCAGTTTTTCCAGTACTATTTGTTGAAGAGATTATCATTTCCCCATTTGATAGCTTTGATCTCCTTGTCAAATATCAGTTGACCATAGA
>NW_006399801.1:3194171-3237681 GCF_000299155.1 Elephantulus edwardii | reverse complement strand
TCTGTCATTGTACCAGTACCATGCTGTCTTTACCACTACGGCAGTGTAGTAGAATTTGAAATCAGGGAGTGAGATACCTCCTACCATTCTTCTTTTCTTAAGGAGTGCTTTGCTTATTTGGGGCTTCTTTCCATTCCGAACAAAACTGGAGATCGTCTTTTCCATCTCGTTGAAAAATGGGATTGGTATTTGTATTGGGATTGCATCAAATGTGTAAATTGCCTTTGTAGTATTGCCATTTTCACAACATTGAATCTTCCTATCCATGAGCAAGGGATATTCTTCCACTTCTCAAGATCTCTTTTTGTTTCTTGTAGCAGTGTTTTGTAATTTTCTTTGAAAAGGTCCATTGTGCTTCTGGTTAAATTTATTCCCGAGTATTTAATCTTGTGATTAGCTGTTGTGAAAGGTATTGTTTTTCTTAGTTCAGGCTCTGTATTCTCTTTGTCATGTATACTAGGTTTTGAGGTCAGGGAATGCTATGCCTCCAACCTTATTTTTGTTTCTCAGAAGTGTTTTGCTTATTTGGGTTCTCTTGTCTCTCCAAATAAATTTGGTATTTCCCCTTTCAATCTCCTTGAGAAATGAATTTGGTATCTGGATTGGGATTCCACTGAACATGTAGATTGCTTTTGATAGGATTGTCATTTTCACCATATTGAGTCTTCCTATCCATGAACAAGGGCACATTTTCCCATTTCTTTAGGTCTTTTATTGTGTCTTACAGAAATGCGCTATAGTTTTCTTTGTATATGTCTCTTGTTTCTCTAGTTACGTTCACTCCCAAGTATCTCAATTTGTGGTTGGCTTTTATAAATGGTATTGCTGTGAGGCTGAACACTGTGACACGGGTGTGTCAAATGCGTTAATGGTTGGCTACCCAATGCGGACTGAGAGTGGGGTGGAGCTCTCCGATTGAACAAGCGTGGAAGGAGGAGTGGCGTCCACTTCCATTATAGCTTGTCTCCGGAAACCCTATGAACTTGGAGAGAGGATGAAAGGCACCCAAGCGTCAAGGACTCTCCTTCATAGGGTTGCTATGAGTTGCCTGCGAGTCGACAGCACTTAACAACAACAACAATAATTGCTTTCTTTATTTTTGTCTCTGAGTTCTCTTTGTTACTGTAGAGGAATCCTATTCATTTTTGGATATTGATCTTATATCCTGCCACTCTACTAAATCGACCTATTAACTTTTTTGTTGTTGTTGTTGAGTCATTGGGTTTTCTGTGTACACTATCATATCATCAGCATATAGCCACAGTATAACCATTTCTTTGTTTATCTAGTGACTTTTATTTCCTTTTCTTGTCATATTGCTGTAGCAAGAACTTCCAATACAATATTGAAAAGAAGTGGTGACATTGGACATCCTTGTCTGGTCCCTGTTTGCAAGGAAAATGTTTTTAGTCTTTCTCCATTGAGAATGATGTTGGTTCTTGGTTTTGCGTTATACTTTTCACTACGTTGAGGAAATTCCCTTCTATTCCAAATTTGCTGAGTGTCTTTATCAGGAAGGGTTATTGGATTTTGTCAAATGCCTTTTCTGCATCAATTACTAAGATCATTTTAATTCTTGTTATTTACTTTGTTAATATAGTAAATGATGTTAATTGTTTTTCTTATGTTGAACCATCCCTGCATACCTGTTATGAATTCCACTTGGTCATCGTGAATTTTTTTTTTTTTATGTACTTTTGGATTCTATTGTCTAGGATTTTGTTAAGGATTTTTACATCTATATTCATCAGAGATATTTGTTTGTGGTATTCTTTCTTGGAAATATCTTTGCCTGGTTTTGGTATTAGGGTTATGTTTGCTTCATAAAATGACTCGAGAAGTGTTCCTTCTTTTTCAATTTTTTGAAATAATTTAAGTAGAATGGTTGCTTAATCCTCTCTGAATGTTTGGCAGAGTTTAGCTGTGAAGCCAGCTGGTCCAGGACTTTTCTTATAGGGAAATCTTTATGACCTTTTCAATTTCTTCTCTTATTATGGGTCTGTTCAAGTGTTCTATATCTGTCCTTGTCAATCTGGCCAGGGGATGCATTTCAAGGAATTTGTCTATTTCCTGTAGGTTTACAAATTTATCAGAGTATAGCTTTTCATAGTATTCTAATATTATCTATTTAATTTCCTCTGGTCTGTTGTGATTATTGTCAGGTGAAGTTTTACTTTTGCCATTTTGCTATGTTTCTTTTTCTGTTGTTTCTGGTTACCATGGTCCTTTCACTTTCCTTTGGTGTCTCTGTGTGTAAGACTTTGCTTAAAATTTTTGTAGTTTTGGTCTTGTTTTCACAAATTCCTTAAGGTCCTTCTTTTCTGCAAAGAACCTAATTTCCCCTTCAAATTTGATAGAGAACCTTGCTGGATATAGGATCCTTGGTTGGCAATTGTTATCTTTCAACTTTCTGTATATGGTATCTAATTGCCTTTTAGCTTACATGTTTTCTGCTGAGAAATCAGACTTAATCTGATTGTTTCCCCTCTGTAGGTAACTCTTTGCTTTTCTTGTGCTGCTTTTAGAAGTCTATCCTTATCTTTTAATTTGGAAAATTTGACTGTGATATGTCTTAGTGTTTTCTTTTTGGGTCTAGTCTATTTGGTGTTCTCTGTGCTTCTTGGATGTGGATTTCCCCATTCTTCAAAATACTTGGGAAATTTTTTCCTAGTACTTCTTCCACAATCTTCTCAGTAATTTCCCTGTCCCTCCCAGGTTCTGGAATTCTAGTCATACGTATATTATTCCATTTGATGTAATCTCATATAATTCTAATGATTTCTTAATTTTTTTTATGTCTCATCTCGGTTTTTTCTTCAAGTAGGTTTCTAGTGAGGCTTTTGTCTTCCAGCTCACTGACTCTCTGTTCCATCTCTTCAGTTCTACTTTTTTGTCCTACCAGCATGTTGGACACTTTAGCCATTTCCGTCTTAATATTCTGGATTGCATTTTCATGCTTTTCTGCTAATTCCAGTACTATGTTGCATTGAGGGCCCCAGCACATCCTTGTAGAACTTGTCATAATAGCTGACTGGAAAGATGACCTAGTTTAATCTCTTCAATGGTTTGTTGTTGTGTGGTGCCACTTCTCCCAGCTCAATCAGCTACTCCATCCTGGGCCCTCCATCTTTTTGCTGGCTACGCCCTCTGACTTTGCTCTCCTCCTCCCCCTTTTTACGGCACAGCTGGTAGGCTTGGTTTAGAAGTGAGTCTTTTATTTATGAATTTATTTTTTTGGTCTATGACAAGTATGCCCAGGGTTCCAGTATATGAATTGTTTGAGCTAAGATGTGGGTGGCTCAAAGAGGGCTGACGTGTTGCTTTATAAAGAAAGAGAGCTCCTAAATTCATTACCATTGAGTCTAACTCCTATTTACAGTGGACACTGAATGGGTTTTCAGAGTCTTTCAGAGGCTACACTCTGGATGAGATGGCCCTGCTTTTTCTCAGCTTCATAAATGACAAGTAGAGACTGAGGGATAGGTAGGCAGGTAGGGCTTTAAATGTAGGCAAGGCTCTAGGCAGGCAAAGGGGCAGGTGGTTGAGGGCAGGTTTACATAATCCACCTCTGGCCTGGGGCCAACCCAACTAGTTGGTGCCTGCTGTTAGTTCCTGTGTGTTCCCCTGACAGCAGCCCCTGGAAACACAGAGCTACCTGAAAGTAAGGAGAGCGTTGGAACGCCATGCTCCAGGTTGGTACGTATGCTACACTCTTCCTATGCTCTTACTCTAGACTTAACTTGTGGCTTAACTGAGTGTCTGCCCCCAGCTCCACCTTGCCCATATTCCAGCCTCTTTTTTGCCCCCTATCTCTAAAGGAGCCCTGATGAAATAATGAGTAAAGTCTGGGACAGCCAAGTCTTGGAATCCACCAGTTGCTCCTGGGGTGAGAGATGGTGAGTCTCCTCTGGAAAAGAATCACAGCCTCAGAAACCCAATGGAGGGTCTTAGTGAGTAAGAATTGGCTCATGATCTTGGCAAATATTTGGGAGTCTTCTCCTCCTTCACCATGTTATCTCACTTCATCTTGATGCAGGAGTCACATTATAACTTGTGCATAATAAGGCTTGTTTTGAAACTCTCGCAGATACATATTAAAGAAAATAATCCCGTTTCCATTGATTTAAGATAGGGCCTGCTCACTAGAATTTTAGGTACTTTGCAGTGTAGCCAGGAATGAGAACCTTTGAAGTGTTGTTGTTGCCATATGCCTTCTAGTCAACTATACCTCTTAGCGACCTTATGAACAATAGCTCTGAACCTCTCCCTATCCTGCACCATCTTCACAGTCTCCGACAAGCTCAATCTCACTGTGATATTGTGACAGTCATTGTGCAAATCCATCTTGTTTAGGATCATCTGACTCTTCTTATTTCCCAGCATGATGCCTTTTTCCAGTGACTAGTCCCTCTCCTGTTTTCAGCTAAGATCCACCTGACATCTGAAGTTCAGCAATGATATCCCTAGTGCTACAGCGTCTTTAAAACCCATCTTGTATTTCTGGAAGTTCTCTGTCTATGTAGTGTTCTAGTCATTTTTGGATAATCTTCAGCAAGATTTTGCTTGCATATGATATTAATTATATTGTTCAATAATTTCCATATTATATTGGGTCACCTGTTTTTAGAAAGGGGAACAAATACAGATCTTCTCCAGTTTGTTAGCCAGGTATCTGTCTTCCAAATTTTTTGGCATAGCATGGTGAGCATATCCAAGGCTTCATCTATTTACTGAAACATGTCAATTGATATCCTATCATTCCTAGGGCCTTATATTTTACCAATATCTTCAGTGCAGCTTGAATTTCTTCCTTAATCACCATTGATTCCTGATCATATACTACTTCCTGGAGTGGTTCCATGTCAACCAATTCTTTATGGTACACTGACTCAGTGCATTCCTCTTTCTTCTTTTGATTCTTCTTGGATCATTCAGAGATTTTCCCATGGCATTATTCAGTATTACAATATGAGACTTGAATTTATTTTTCAACTTGATCATGGCTGTAAATAGGGGGTAATTTTGAGTCTACTTGTGTTTTATCAACTATGTGAAGGTATTTGATTGGATATCATAATAAAACTGAGGAGGACATAAAGTAAGTGTTTGCTACAGAAAGCCAAGGACTGCAACTTTTTATATGGATAGCATCTTAACATAGAGAAAAAAAAATCCTCACCAATGGGCTAATAGGCAAAATAATGATAGATGGAGAAAACATTGAAATTGTTAACTATTTCATCTTGTTCAGATATACAATCAACACCTTTGGCACCAACAGTCGAAATCAAAAGATGAGCGGCTTTGGGAAAATCTGCTGTCAAGGACCTCTCCAGAATGTTAAAGAGCAACTATGTAAGTCTAGAAACTAAGATCTGCTTGACTCAGGTCATGGTCTTCTTAAATGCTTACTGTATGTATGAGAGCTGGGCGATAACTAAGGATGACAGAAGAGTTGATGTCTTTGAGCTACTGTGCCAGAAAAGGGTATTGAACCTACCAAGGATTCCCAAGAGAACAAACAGATCTCTCCCGGAGAGGGTAAAATCAGAGAGCTCCTGGGAGGAAAGGATTTTGAACCCCTGCTTCATAAACTTTGGGCATTTTGTCAGGAGGGACTAGTCTTTAGAGAAGAACATTATACTTGGAAAGGTGAATGTCACGGGGATGATTTCCAAAGAGGACCAGGGTCTTCTTTGAGTAAGAACTAAAAAATTTTTACTCAGATATAAGACTTAGACATCTAACATTAGCTATAATAGCCAAAGCACCACAACCTCTTCTAAATCCAGCCTGCACACTTGGCAGTTCTCTGTTGACATATTGCTCCAATAATTTTTGGATCATTTTCAGTAGAGTCTTAGTTCAAAATCAAGACAGGGTTCTGCCAGGGATGTATTCTGTCTCCATACCTTTTCAATCTGTGTGCAGAACAGATCATCCAAGACGCTGGGCTGTATGAAGAGGAATGTGGCATCAGGATTGGTGGAAGAGTCATCAACAACCTGTGTTATGCAGAAGACACAACCCTGCTCGCTGAAACCGAGGAGGACCTGAAGCGCTTGCTGCAGAAGGTCAAGGACTGCAGCCTTCAATAGGGATTGAAGCTCAACATCAAGAAAACAAAGATTCTCACCACTGGGCAGCATCAGTATGGATGGTGAAGAGTTAACAGTTTTAGTTTGCTTGGCTCCACAGTCAACACTACTGGTACCAGCAGTCAGGAAATCAAGAGACAAATTGCATTGGGAAAGTCAGCTGTGAGGGACCTCTCAAGAATACTGAAGATCAATGATGTCAGGCTGGAGACTAAGTTACGCTTGATCCAGGGTATAGTCTTCGCAATTACATGCTATGCATCGGAGAGTTGGACAGTGACTAGGGATGATAGAAACAGAATTGATGCCTTTGAACTGTGGTGCTAGAGAAGAGTGTTGAATATACCATGGACTGTAGGAGAACAAACAGGTTTGTCCTGGAGAGTGTGAAGCCAGGCTGCTCCTTGGAGTCAAGAATTCTGAAACTTCATCTGACATAATTTGGGCATGTTGCAAGGAGGGACTGGTCCTTGGAGAGGGACATCATGTTTGGGAGAGTGGAGGTGCGGCACAGGAGAGGAAAACCTTGATAAGATGGGTTGATTCTGTTATTGGCATGGTGGGAGTGAGTTTGTCGGAGATAGTGAGGTTGGCACAGGATAGAGCAGGGTCTAGGCTCTTGTACATAGGGTTGCTCTGAGTTGCAAGCGACTTGACGGCACATAAAAACAACAACAATAACACTTAGAAGATTTATACAAGAAAGATATTGACACTGGGTAAGAGCAAGTGGCGGGGGGGGGAACCCACATGGAAGTTTATTAGTTATTCATAACTGACTCTGAACAGCCCAGGAAAATCTGAGGTATACACAGCTTTTTGGTGGTGCCCAGCTTTTGATGGATTTATGGTATCCCTGAGGTCTGCTCTTCTGCTATCCCCTTTTTTAGATGAGCCAGTTTTCCTTGTGTTGTTTTATCACTGTTTCATACCATTGTCCAGAACAGTTTCTGATTCATTTTTTGCCAGCATTTCCTTTGCCATTCCCTCCCATCCCCTCCCCAGTGAACCTTATTCCTTAGGAGACAAGGTGTAGCATTCTCTTTGCTACTTCCTGTTGAAAAAGGGCTTTGTAGGTTCTAGGGCAAAGATTTTCTCTCACTACCTTACAGGCCCCTTTGGCAATAGGAAACATGTAGCCTATTGTGGTGAAAGATTTTGGAATTTAGATGCTCTGCCATCAGTGGTGCTTAGGGACATAAGTTCCTATCCTTGGAGGTTCATCATTTTAGCAATGCAGAGAAAACAAAATTCAAAATCAAGTTTAAGAAGTTGGTGTTGTTATGTGCTCATGAGTAGTCTGCAACACATAGAGACTCTATGTACAACAGCCCTAAACCCTGCTCTATCCTGTGCAATCTTATTGTCTCTGACACACCTACCCCCACTACCCCAGTCGCTAAATGATTCCATCTGATCCAGCGTCTTCCTCGCTTGTGCTGTTCCTCCACCCTCTTAAACATGACATCCCTCTCAAAGGACTGGTTCTCCATGCAACATGCCCAAAGTATGACAGACAAAGCCTCAGAATCCTTGCCTCCAAGGAGCAGCCTGGTCTCAACCTCTCTAGGAAGAAGAACCTGTTTGTTCTCCTAGCAGTCCATGGTGTATTTAATACTCTTCTCCAGCACCACAACTCAAAGAAATTAATTCTCCTTCTATCATCCCTAGTCCTTATTCCGCTTTCTGATGCATAAAAAGTAATTACATAAACTTTGGCCTGGATAGTGATCACTTTAGTCTCCAGACTGATGTCATTGCTCTTCAGTACTTTGGAGAGGTCTCTGACAGTAGACTTTCCCAAATGCAATTCATCTTCTAATTCCCTCGCTGCTGGTACCAAGAGTATTGATTGTGGAGCCAAGAAAAGTAAAGCTGTTAACAATCTCAATCTCTTCACTATCTGTCATGATGCTGCCAATATTGAACTTCCATGTATATTGAAGATAGATAGTCCAAAAGTGAATAGAGGTATTATAGCAAGTAATGGTCCTACAAGAGGAAGAAATTTGGTCACAGATAGTAGCCAACTTTTCTTCTTCTTTTTTTATACTTCCAGCCAGCTGCTTATCATAGTCTTCTTTTAGGAACTTGAGGTGATCTTTTACTTGAGGTGAGAGAGAATCGAGTGACTTTTGCAGTGTTTCCAATGTCTGCTTTGTGTCTTTGTGTTTTATTTATTTATTTTTACTATAATTGACACATTCTTTATAGTATGCATATGATAAATTATACCTGTTAGTTTTACTAAGACAGTGACTAATAAAGTAATTCCTGTTATTAATAGAAGCAAACGTTTCTTCTTCCAGCTTTCTTCACCAGGAATTATATCTGAAGAAATCTTGAGAGTTAAACTCTATATACTGGAATTGGCTTTTCTGAGATCATTACTCCTAATGTGCATTTTAAAGTGCATGAGTTAGGTTTAAAATATGGGATGGCTACTGCAGGTGTGGGTAGCTCCTTTGCTCCCACAACCACCGATATCTTGCAGATGCACAAAGTAACTGTTTTCCCATTTACTGGTTTTGTTGGTCATACATCAAGGTTCCCTAAGGCTTACTTTTCTCATTCATTGCTTTGAGATCCAGGATAAAGATCTCAGGAAGTCCAATCACGACCTTCCCACATTCTCTTTACAAAGGCTGTCATAAACTGTACTTTCTATAGCTACTTTGATGGCTTACGGCAGGAGGGAAAGCTCTAACTGGTACTTGGATCCTTCATTGCTTAAGTTATATACTACATTGTTTATGCAGGGCATTTAGAGAAGTTTGGTCTTTTTGAAATGTCGCTTGTAAGTTTAAGAATAATGCCAAAATAAAGGGTTAGAAGCAACCTGGAATTTGTTTACTAATTCAGATGTCATAGTATTTACTGTATACAGATTTTGAATCTTAATCCAAGTGATCTTGGCAGAGTCTGTTCTGGCCTCAGGTGGAGGGATACCAGTTTCTCAAAGGGTTTTGTTTATTGGTATGGCTGACCAGCTCCAGCTACTTTTTATCTCTCTTATAATTTTGGCTCTTTTTTGACAGATTCAGCAATCATTTAGTTTTTCTGTCTGACCTATAACTGGAAAATAATTTCTCTCCCCCTGCTCTGGATTATATTCCGCATTGAGTAGGACCTTAGCTCCAACTCTAGTCTTTGAATCAGCGCACAACTAGTAGGGCCAAAAGAGTTCTGTTCTAGGAATTGGTTTCTTTCAGACACAGAATATAATTAGAAGAAAAGCAAAACTATGATGCAAATGCAAAGTGAAACATTTACCATCTTCCTAGGCTAAATAACAGGGTTCTAGCGAGACCCAAGAGTCAGTCATCTGAACAGAACAAGGAAACACTGCATATCAGGAAAGGTGTATGCCTGGAATGTGTCCTATCTCCACCTTTTCTATCTATATGCAGAAAAGATCATCTGGGAGGCTGGGCTCTGTAAGGAAGAATGAAGTACCAGGATTCGAGGAAGACTCATCAATAACCTGTGCTATATAGATGACACAATCTTCCTTGCCAAAACTGAGGAGGACCTGAAGCACTTGCTGCAAAAGGTCAAGGACTGCAGCCTTCAATATGGATTGAAGCTCAACATCAAGAAAATATTCTCACCTTGGGGCCAATTGGCAGCATCATGATAGATGATGAAGAGACAGATTGTTAACAGCTTCAGCTTGCTTGCCTCCACAATCTACCCTCTTGGTAGCAGCTGCCAGGAAGTCAAAAGATAAATTGCATCAGGAAAATCTGCTGTCAGGGACCTCTCTAGAGTACTTAAGAGCAATGATGTCAGTCTAGAGACTTAAGGTGAGCCTGATCCAGGCCATAGTTTTTACAATTACTCGTTAAGCATCAGAAAGCTGGGCAATGACTGAGGAAGGTAGAAGAAGAATGGATGCCTTTGCGTTGTAGTGCTGGAGTATTGCGTATACTTTGGACTGTTAGGAGAAAAATCAGATTTGTCATAGAGTGGGTGAGACCAGGAGTTCCTTGGAGACAAGGATTCTGAAGCTTCGTCTGACATACTTTGGAAATGTTGCAAGGAGGGGTCAGTCCTTAGAGAGAGGCAGGATACTTGAAAGGGTGTAAGGACAGTACAAGAGAGGAAGACCCTGGATGAGATGGATTCACTTAGTGACTCGGGTAATAGGAGTAAGTGTATCAGAGACAATGAGGTTGTCTCAAGATAGACCAGGGTTTAGAGCATAGTACATAGGATCACTATGAGTCACAAGCAACTTGATAGCGCATAACAACAGTGAGGTCTAGAAGTAGACACGATGTTTAGTGAATCACCTGATGTCACTTTAATTTGTTGGTGTTTTTTGTTGGTTTTTTTTTCAAGTCACTGTTTTAAAATCACTGCTTGAGGAAAAATCTCCTGTGCTAGTTGGATCTGATTCAATGGTACACAACAAGTGGAAAAAAAATAAATAAAAAAAAAAAAAAAAATAAAGATAAAGCCAGGAAATCTGGAGGACAGCCAGCTGGCCAACTGACTGGAAGAGATCGATATTTGTTCCCATTCCAGAGAAAGGTGACCCAACAGAGTGTGGAAATTATCGAACAATATCATTGATATCACATGCAAGCAAGATTCTGCTGAAAATTATCCAAAAATGTTTGGAACAATATGTCAACAGAGAACTGCCAGATGTGCAGGCTGAATTTAGAAGAGGTTGTGGTTTTAAGGATATTATAGCTAATGTAAGATGGATCTTGGCAGAAAGCAGAGAATACCAGAAGAATGTCTATTTGTGCTTCATTTGACTATACAAAGGCTTTTGACTGTGTGGATCACAACAAGCTATGGCTGACTCTGAGAAGAATGGGAATCCCAGAACATTTGCTTGTGCTAATGTGAAACTTATACTTGGACAAAGAGGCAGTCGTCAGAACAGAGCAGGGAGACACTGGATGGTTCAAAATCAAGAAAGGGGTCTGTCAGGGATGTATTTTGTCTCCATACCTTTTCAATCTATATTCAGAACAGATCATCCGAGACGCTGGACTATACGAGGAGGAATGTGGCATCAGGATTGGTGGAAAAATCGTCAACAACCTGCGTTATGCAGATGACACAACCCTGCTTGCTGAAACCGAGGAGGACCTGAAGCGCTTGCTGGAGAAGGTCAAGGACTGCAGTCTTCAATATGGATTGAAGCTCAATATCAAGAAAGATTCTCACCACTGGGCCAATTGGGAGCATCAGTGTGGATGGTGAAGAGATTGAGATAGTTAGCAGTTTTAGTCTACTTGGCTCCACAGTCAACACTCTTGGTAAGAGCAGCCAGGAAATCAGGAGACAAATTTCATTGGGAAAGTCAGCTGTGAGGGACCTCTCAAGAGTACTGAAGTGCAACGATGTCAGGCTGGAGACTAAGGTGTGCCTGATCCAGGCTATAGTCTTTGCAGTTACGTGCTATGCATCGGAGAATTGGACAGTTAATAGGGATGATAGAAAGATAATTGATGCCTTTAAGTTGTGGTGCTAGAGAAGAGTGTTGAAGATACCATGGACTGCTAGAAGAACAAACAGGTTTGTCCTGGAGAGGGTGAAGCCAGAATGTTCCCTGGAGTCAAGAATTCTGAAGCTTCGTCTGACATATTTTGGGCATGTTGCAAAGAGGGACTGGTCCTTGGAGAGGGACATCATGTTTGGGAGAGTGGAGGGACGGCGCAGGAGAGGAAGACCCTTGATGAGATGGATTGATTCTGTGAGTGGAGTGGTGGGAATGGGTGTGTTTAAAACAGCGAGGTTGGCACAGGATAGAACGGCATTTAGGGCTCTTGTACATAGGGTTGCTATGAGTCGCAAAAGACTCGATGGCACATAACAACAACAACTGCTTGTTTGGACTCTGGAGATTCTGGCTCTAATGTAGGTTCTTCAACTCTTTTGAATTGAAAAATTTGTGTTCAAGATTTCTCTTTTTTTCTAATTAAACTTCTATAGTAGATAAAAAAACAAACATGTTTATAACCTATCCAGGTATAACCTATCCTACCTGTTGTTGTACATTTTTTTCCTTTTTTGATCTTTATAGAAAACTCACTCTCCTGGTTCAATTGGATTTGGCTTACCTTTATCTATAGGGGCTGAAACAGTCTTTTGTCCATAGTCTAACAGTGTATACTGCACTGTCTCTAAGTTTATGACATGCTTTAAAAGATAACTTGCTTCTCTATTAGTTCAAAGAACATGTATAGATAAAGGTCTGTTATAGATGATCTCATAAGCAGACAATTTTGATTTTTGTTGAAGAGCCAGCCACTCTAACATACAACAGGGCAATTAGCAGTAGGTCAATCTAGATGGACTGAATTTGCAGGCACAACTTAGTTATGGTCCTCTTTACGGTCTGTTTCATTTTCGCTACTAAACACTACATTTTATCATTCATCTTTTTAACATCACTTGCTGCTTCGTACATCCTTACAGCTTTCACAACCACTACATTATTTTCTTTACTTTCAAATTCTGACAAATTCAGTCCTATTACTTTAAAACAAAATCACTTCTTTTCCTTCTACAAGAACTTAGTTCCACTTTTATTATTTTATTATTTTTCTGCTTAACCAAAGATATTGACTGGTTCTCAGAGTCTCTGGGTCAGTCCACTCAAAAGCAAATCTTAAGTCTTGAACCAATCTCCACTTACTATTTGGCTTCTGGTTTGCTAAAATAGAAGTGTTATAGGAGAAAGGCAATACTGGCTTCTTTTAAAATATCCTGCACCTGGAGTTATGTCTTAATGCTTTAACTCTTCTAGCTATTGAAATCTAGCCATCAGCTCCAACCACTGGATCTGTAACTCTGGGGGCACATCGAGGCTTGCCAGCATTGAGATTCTACTCTATAATGACATCTGAAGCACTGAAAGGAAAAGAAGTTTAGCATTTACTTTTTATAACAAGTCCCTTCCCAATACAGGTATAGGGGTTTCAGGTATAACTGTAAGTCAATGATACTCCATTCTATATACAGTTTAACAGGGGAGTTTGATGTCTCATTACAGGTTTCCTGCAATGACCACAACAGTAAGTTGATGGAGGTAGGGGGTAGAAGGCCACTGAAATATAGGAAGACTAAATAACTCACATTACTGTTGAGAAGAAAGCAAATTATCTTATCAGAGGTATCCATGCATGCATAAGGTTCCTCCTGGCATATGGTGATATAGTGTTGATCACTCTTAGCTCTGAGGGATCCAGAGCCCCATCAGTCTGATTGCTCTTCTGCCACCAAGAAATACTTGGGGCATTACTGAGCCACGTGCTTATGGGACTTGAAGTATAAACAAGTGGCAGGAGGCTTCATTTCTGCCCATTTACTTTCACAGTGTCTTTTGACACTCACGGCGTATCTTCTCACACTAGAAGCAAGAGCCTTGGAACTGGGGTTTTTTTATCATGTCTGATGAACAAGAAGGACTGGGGTTTTAAATTTTGTGCCATTGCAGCTTCAAGAAACTTGACTTTCAACTGGTACTTCTTTTCCTCCTCTAAGTTCCTACTGTTGAACACAGAAATAGCTGCAGTCCAAAGTTCATTTGAGTCGCACTGGGGATGCAAAACTTTTCTCCTGAAGTTTCCTGGTAATATCAGGACAGACTAATTGATGAAATAGAAATTCATCACTATTCTGTCGTGAGAATCAGGATCTAAGTTTGTAAATGGCTGCATTGTGTCCATGAGTGTATTCCTAAAAGTTGTGGGTTTCTCTCTCTTATCCTGTGTTATTTCTGCTAACTTAGAATAGTTCACTGGTTTCACCCAGATATCTCATTACTTCCATGAAACAAGTCTGCATGTAACCTCTAGAAGCTCATCCCTCAACTGAAGCTCTTCTTTCTTATTGATAGTTCTAAAGTGGGTCTACCTTGGGGATTGCCTGAGCTCTCTCTCTTTCTGCTAGGTGTGGATTGTTATGTGCTGTCAAGTCACTTGTGACTAATAGCAACACTATGTACTACAACTGTATTTGAAGTCAATCTTATCGTCTCTGACACACCTACACACATTACCCTAGTTACTGTGTCAATCCATCTCATCCAGGGTTTTCCTCTCTTGCACTGAACTTCCACCCTTCTGAGCATGATGTTTTTCTCCAAGAACGGGTCTTTCCTGGCAACATGTTCAAAGTATGTGAGACAGAACTTAAAAATTCTTGCCTCCAAGGAGCAGCCTGGTAGGTGTGGGATGTTGTTATTTGTTATTATGCGCCATCAAGTCGCCTGTGACTCATAGCAACCCTATGTACAGCAGCTCTGACACCTGCCCTGTCCTTAGCCAGTCTCAATGATTCTAACACACCAAACCCCATTGCCCTAGTTATTGTATCAATCTATCTCATCGAGGATCTTCCTCTCCTGTGCTGTCCCTCCACCCTTCCAACCATGATGTCCTTCCCCAAGGACTTGTCCCTCCTGTCCACGTGCCCAAAGTATGTGAGACTGAACTTCAAAATCCTATATAGGTATTTGCCTGTATTACTATGACTACTGAGCATGAGCCTAATTCTTACCGTCTTTATATTTTAAATTAAGAGCTTTTTTCTCATCTTTTTTTTTTCTTATCTTTATTCTTGTATCTTTTGTCTCTCTTGTCCTACTGTAAATGTCAGTCTTTGAACGCTAAGATATTGTTACATTAAACTTAAGATGAAAAGGAGAAAAATTTAAACTTGGAAATTTCCCTTGCCCTGCATTCAGCCTGAAAATCCAGGGTGGGTGGAAAGTTCCCTGCGAGAAAGGAAAACAAACAACAATAACCACCAAAAACCCCTTCCTAAGGCGTTTGACTGTGTGGATCATAACAAACTGGCTGACTCTGAGAAGAATGGAAATCCCAGGACATTTAATCGTGCTAATGCGAAACCTATACTTGGACCAAGAGGCAGTAGTCAGAACAGAGCAGGGTAACACTGCATGGTTCAAAATTGGGAAGGGTGTATGCCAGGGACGTGTCCTGTCTCCATACCTTTTCAAACTGTATGCAGAGCAGATTATCCAGGAGGCTGGGCTCTATGAGGAGAACTGTGGCGTCAGGATTGGTGGAAGATCTATTAACAATCTGCGTTATGCAGATGACACAACCCTGCTTGCTGAAACTAAGGAGGACCTCATGCACTTGCTGCAGAGGGTCAAGGACTGCAGCCTTCAGTATGGACTGAGGCTCAATGTCAAGAAGACAAAGATTCTCACCACTGGACCAATTGGTAGCATCAGGTTGGATGGCGAAGAGATTGAGATTGTTCAAAGCTTCAGTTTGCTCGGCTCCACAGTCAACACTCTTGGCACCAGCAGGCGGAAAAAAAAAAAAAAAAACATATTGCGATGGGAAAGTCTGCTGTTAGGGACCTCTCTAAAGTACTCAGGAGCAGCGCCTGATACAGGCCATGGTCTTCGCAATCGCTTATTATGCATCAGAGAGTTGGACAATGACTACGGAGGAAAGAAGGAGAATTGATGCCTTTGAGCTCTGGTGCTGGAGAAGTGTATTGAATGTATCATGGACTGCCAAGAAAACAAACAGATTCATCTTGGAGAGGATTAAACCAAGCAACTCCTTGGAGGCAAGGATTCTGGGGCTTCCTCTGACATACTTTGGGCATGTTGCAAGGAGGGACAGGTCGTTGGAGAGGGACATCATGCTTGGGAGGGTGGAGGGATGGCACAAGAGGGGAAGACCCTCTATTAGATGGATTGATTCAGTGACTGGGGTAATCGGGATGGGTGTGTCAGAGGCAGTGTGATTGGCACAGGATAGAGCAGGTTTAGGGCTGTTGTACATAGGGTCGCTATGAGTCGCACACGACTCGATGGCACATAACAACAACAACAAGCTTATTCTTGTTAACAAACAAGAAAGACACATGTATGCTTCGGTTTTGAACACTCTCACCCTCTCCCTAACTTTCTCTGCCTATTGCAGTGCCCGGCAGCCCTGCACTGGCTACTGCTTGAGGGAGGACCTGGAGTGAGCCTGGAGAAGAAATGGACACATTTTTTTCTTTTTTTTTTACTTGCCAATTTGTGCGTGGTTGGGGTGAGATCTAAGAATGAAGAGTCAGTGGCTCCAATTAACTACCCAAATCCCTAACTCAACCCCCAAACTGACCAGCTACCAACAAGAAAAAAAAAAACCAAACACAACAACCCAAAAAGCAAACAACAACAACAAAAAACCCTATACAAAAAAACCCAAACCCAAAACAAAACTGTGGACAAACTTCTCTAGTATTTCATGGCAAATCTGAGAAATACCAAGCACATCATAATTTCACTCTGTAATAACTAACAGTATTAACCAATTAACGGTTTACTTACAATACCGCTGTGTGCTTCTTGCAGCAAATTTGAAAGAGTGTAAAAAGAAACAGAAGTAAAACTGATTGCTTAAGCATGAAAGTGAGGGGGTTAAGTCTTGAAATGATCCCATACCAAAAGGAAGCTTCAGGTTTCCCATCCTAGCTTTCCTAATTTGGGGAATGTCTCTGTGGCTGGGAGTCATTGCAAGGATATTTATAAGAACACATTAAAAAAAAAAAAAAGAACACATTAAAACATCTCTTCAATCTTTATAAATTTGCCTAATTTCTCTAAGAGTCCCCATCCAAATTGTGTCTTATTAAGTCAAGACTGTTTCAAGGGAACACAGGTCAGTAAACAAGAAGATGCATTTAGAGGCAAAACCATCCGTGGCTCATAGGCCTCAGTTTTGTGAAGGAGATAAACACAAAACAAACAAGGGGATGAGACACCATATGTAATCCACGTAAAGAAGGGAAAGAAGCAGAATTTGAAATCATGGTTCTTTGAACCCCAAGGTTTTTTAATTGGGTGACTGCATGATGGCTGTGACTTGTGTCTCGGTTTTCAGCTCAGAGAAATGGCCACACATGGAAGTTATAGGATCCTCCGTCCCTGGCTGGGCACGCCTCCTATGTCCCAGTGGGTCTTCCTCATGCCCTGGAATTGATGAACCACACAGAGAAATCAGACCCTCAGTTCGATCCTAGAGGGAAGCATATGAGATGTATACTGCCATGTCAGGGGCGGAGAAGCCCCTCCGTGAGGACTAGAGTACCAGTATAATTCCCCCTACCCCTTTCTCCTCTCCCGTCCCCCTTAGAGAACGGTGGCGAGGTCTCCTTATCTCATAGGAGGCTCGCTATCTGATCTCCCACTGAGACTTTGGCAGACACAGGATCTTACAATCAATTTAATAAGGAAGTGGTGTTCAAAGCGCCAGGATTAGAAGCATAGAATCTCACCTGCAGAACGGTCCTCAATAGTGAGGAATCCTCAGAAATTCTGTCCCAGATAAATATCCAGAAATATCGAGGGGATGATTTCCAAAGAGGTCCAGGGGCCTCTTCGAGTAAGAACTAGAAAGTTCTGAGTCGAATATAAGATTTGGTAGAACATGGCTACAAGAAAGACAACGACACTGGGTAAGAGCATATTGGAAAAACCCCACAAAGGTTTATTAGATGTTCATAACTGACTCTGGACGGGCCAGGAAAGTCTACCCTATCCTTATCTTAAATGTTGTTGTTGTTGTTATGTGCCGTCGGTCTAAACCCTGCTCTATCCTGTGCCGATCACACTGCCTCGACACACCCATATATATGATGTGTGAGTGTGTGTGTGTGTATAATTTTTATTATTTATTTATTTATTTATTTATTTATTTATTTATTTTTCCGTGAGAGTCGAGTTGATGGATTTATGGTGTCCCCTGGAGTTTGCTCTTCCACTATCACCGTTTTCAGATGAGTCTGTTTTCTTGGTGTTGTTTTACCACCATTTCACACCATTGTCTAGAACAGCTCCTGATTCGTTTATTTGTTTAGACTTTCCTTTGCCATTCTCTATCAGTGGAGGGTCAGTGCAAGAGAAGATGACCTTGGATGAGATGGAGTGACACAGTGACTGTGACAATGAAGTCAGGTGTATCAGAGACAGTAAAGTTGGCTCAGGACAGAGCAAGGTTCAGAGCTATTGTTCATAGTGTGGCTATGCCTTGTAATTGACTCGACGGCACAGGGCAACAACAGCAACACCATTATAACAAATTGTGGATGACATTGAAAAGAATGGAAGTCCTAGAATACTGCATTGTGCTTATATGAAATCTGTAAGCTGTTGTCTGAACAGAGCAAGGGAACACTGCATGGTTTAAAATCCAGAAACATGGGCATCAAGGCTGTATCCTTTTCCCATACCTGTTTAATCTCTATGCTGAACAAATCATTGGAGAAGCATCAGGATCAGAGGAAGACTCAATAACCTGTGTTATGCAGATGAAAGCCTTGCTTACTGAAAGTGAGGTGGACTTGAGAGGTTTGCTGTAAAAGATCAAGGGCTATAGCCTTCAGTATGGATTACATCTCAACATCAAGAAAACAAAAATCTTCACCACTGGACCAATAGACAACATCATAATAGATGAAGAAAAGACAGAAATTGTCAATGATCAACAACTCCGATACCAGTAATCAAGAAATCCAAAGGTATGTTATATTGGGAAAGTCTGTAGATCAGGACCTCACCAATGTGCTGAAGAGCAAGGACGCCAGTTTAAATTAATCTTTTAGCAATGGTCTTTTCAATTGTTTGCTAACGACAGTGAATAAAGAATGAAAACTTGTGCCTTTCAGTTGGGTTAGAGAAGGGCACTTAATAGCCCATCGACTGCCAAGAAAACAAACAACTATGTCTTGGAGAGAGTTTAGGTAGGATGCTCCTTTAGAGGAGATATGGTGAAAAGTCATCTCCCATACTTTGGGCATCCTGTTAGGAGGGGCCAGGCCTCAGAGAAAGACATCATGCTTGGGAAATTGGAGGGTCTGCAAATGAGAGAAGACCCTCAATAAGATGGATTGACACAGTGATTGTAACAATGGGCTCTAGATGATGAGTATGGCACCGGATGGGGCAGGGTTCAGATCTGATGTTCACAGAATAATTATGAGTTGTACTTGATGTAGCAGTACCCAACAAGAAGAAGCCCCTCTTGACAGCATGCCCTCAGACATGAGTTGAAGTTTCACCATCTTTACTTGCCTTTAAGGAGCACTCTGTTGCACTTCCTCCAAGACAAATTTATTCTTTCAGCAGTCCATGGGATATTGTGTTGTTGGGGCACCAACAATACAATTAAAAGGCAACAATTCTTTGGTTTTTCTTTATTCATTGTCCAGCTTTCAGATGCATAAGAAGCAATTGAAACCCAAACCAAACCATACACAACAAACCCCCCAAAACCCCATGGCTTGGACCAGGTACATCTTAGTCTTTAAACTAACATTCTAGCACTTTGGAGAAGTCCTTGACATCAGATTTTTCCCAATGCAACACAATGTCTAATTTCTTGACTGCTGTTATCATGGATGTTGATTGTGGATCCAAGTAAAATGAAATCATTAACACCACCAAACTTTTCTCCATCTCTCTCGATGCTGATGCTGCCTATTGGTTCAGGGGAGGGAATTTTTTATTTTTTTATATTGAGGTATAACCATATTGAAGGTTGTAGTCTTTGATTTTCTGCAATAAGTACTTCAAGTCTTCAATTTCTGGAAGCAAGGTTGTGTCATATGCATAATACAGGTTGTTGATGAATTGTCATTCAATTTTAACACCACATTCTTCTTTATATAGTCCAGATTCTCAAATTATTTGTTCAGCACATAGAGTAAATAAATATGGAAAAAGGATACCGCTTTGTGCATACCTTTCTGGATTTTGAACTCTACAATGCTTGTTTGTTCTGCTTGAAAAATTGCTTCTTCGTTTTTGTAGAGGTTTTGTATAAGCACAATTAAGTATTCTGGGATTACAATTATTCTCAATATTAGCCATGATTTGTCATGACTCACACAATCTTTGCACAGTTAATCAAACACATAGAAACATCTTTCAGCTAAGATCCATCTGACATGAGCAATGATATCTTCAGAAACTACCTTGCGCTTCTGTACTTCCCTGCTGATCTACTATCCAGCTATTTTTAATAATCTTCAGTAAGATTTTACTGCAAATGATATTGTCCAATAATTTCCACAATCTATTGGATCACTATTTTTGAGAATGGCAACAAATCTGAGTCTCTTTCAATCAGTTGATCAGGTAGCTGTCTTCCATATTTGTTGGCAGAGACTGGTGAGCATGCCTCAGGTTGCATCTGTTTCCTAAAACACTTCCATTAGTATTCCATCAGTTCCTGGGACTTTATTTTTTGCCAATGCCTTCAGTGCAGTTTGGGCTTTTCCTTTCAGTATTATTGTTTCTTGATCATACGCTACTTTCCTTTTTGGTACAGTGACTGTGAATTTGTTCCATTTTCTTTAGATCCTTTCTGCATCATTCAAGATTTTACCCATAGAATCTTCTAGGTTGCAACTCGAGGCTTAAATTTGTTCTTCAGTTCTTTTAGCTTGAGAACTGCTTAGTGTGTTCTTCGCTTTTGGTTGTCTCATTTCATCTCCTTGCATGTTTCAGTATAATACTTTACTTTGTCTTCTCAAGATTCCTTTTGAGATTGTTTGTTTAGCTCTTACTTCCTCATTCCTTCCCCTTGGGTTTGTTCCTTCCCTCCCTCTCCCCCAGTTCGAGTTTCAGAGTCAATTCTGACACCCATTTTGGTGTCATTCTTTGTAATGACTTTTTGCTTTCCTCGTGGATGATGTCCTTGATGTCATTCCACAATTCATTTGGTCTTTAGTATGCAATGTATCAAATCTATTTCTAACATGGTTTTTAAATTCAGTTGGAATACACTCCAGGTCACATTTGGTTCTCATAGGCTTGCTTTAATGTTCTTGAACTTTATTTTGAACTTGCAAATGAGTAGGTGACTAGCTGACTCTTTCTCAGTCAATCCTTGGCCTGGTTTTGACTGCTGATTCTGAGCTTCTCCAAGGTCTCTTTCTATAGCCAATTTGATATCTGTGTGGCCCATCAGATGAAATCTATGTGTAAAGTAGGAATTTATGGTTTGGGTTTTTTTTAACACAAAGTATTTGGGTGAATAGATAGTTCATGTACAAAATT
Organism: Elephantulus edwardii; assembly: GCF_000299155.1. NCBI lineage: Eukaryota > Metazoa > Chordata > Mammalia > Macroscelidea > Macroscelididae > Elephantulus > Elephantulus edwardii. The sequence goes on along the minus strand of NW_006399801.1, from coordinate 3,216,522 downwards.
CTGTGATTCCCAGACTCATTTCTGACACCAAGACCGTATTTTCCAACTCCCAATTCTTCTCCTCCTTTTTGCATTACAGTTACCAGTTATTATTAATCCATCTTGATTTCGCTTGATGCATTTCAGATTGCAAAATTGGTAGATATTCTTAATTTCTTCATCTTTTATTTTTGTAGTTGATATCTATTTGAATAGAGGCTATATTAACAGGACTTCCTTGTATGTGTATGTATAGTATACTATTATTCACAGGATTGGACTTCAGGATGGATCCTGAAATGGTCTTTTTCGACAATGAATGATACACCATTCCTTTTCAAGTTGTCATTTCTAGCACAGTAGGAACATCTGATTAAAAATGGCTAGTATCAGTCCATCTCAACTCACCAATGCCTAAGATGTGAAGCAGTTTAGGCAAGGAAGGAGAACTGCACATTGTCCATGTGTCTGTTCTCTCTCTCAAACCCAAACGAAACCTCTTTTTGTAGAGTCCATCATGACTTATTTCGACTCAAGGTGTTCAGAATAGAACTGTATGCTATATGATTTGCAAGACCATAAACTTTTGAAAATAGATGGCCAGGCCATTCTTTGAGACACTCCTAAGTAGGCTTGAAGTGTTTACTCTTCCTTTACACTCAGGGATTCCATATATGCATGCAAATACACATCAATATGTAAATGTTATTACAAGATATACATTTATGTTCTTGTATGGAATTCCTGAATGTCAATGAACTCTGGTGCCCCAGTGGTAAGAAACCGCGTTGCAATATCAAGGGCAGGCAGTTCGAATCCACTAACTGTTCTGTGGGAGAAGGATGGGCACTCTCCTCCCAGTTGATCACACTGCCTCTGAAAACCCACTGCAGCGTCAGCTATGGGTCTGTTCTGACTCTACTACACGCAACTACTACTACTATGTGTGTGTGTGTGTGTGTGTGTGTGTGTTTATAAACATAAACATTATGTACTGACAATAGTGATACATTATTGCCTATATCTAGCTCTTTGTTTTATTTCAGTGAAAGCTGACGTCTCATTGGCCCATTTAATCTTCAACTTCCTACTTCACACCCTCAAATCTGATCTGATTATGCTTGTAATGCAACCCTATTAACTACTCTATGCCTGGAGCTAGTTGCACAACCCAGAAAAAAACCTTGTAACTTCTCTGTACCTCAGTCTCCTTGCTTTTTAGAAATATAGTAAAAATACTTTATTTACCTTGATAGGTTGCCCATAGTATCAAACAGCTCCCATATACCCTCCATTCTATACTTGGATCTTGAAGCAGAGCTCATAATCAGACGGTTTGCCATGAGAATAGTATCTCTTATCTAAAATGGGGGAAGGGTGCTTTATGCAGACATGGGGAGGGGCAAGTTGAGATGCACAGTCTTCCATGGCTGTCCCCTTCACAGACAAGTGCTCTCAAAGTTAACTCTGGGACTATCTCCTGAGAGGACAGGACCCAAAACCTCAAAAAAGCGGCCTAAGGGGGATCTGAGAAAATTCCTTCTCGGTGGCTTTTTGTCACTGTTGGAAGATACGCCTCAAACTGGGGCTTAGGGGCTTAGTTTTTGTAGACAGTTCCTGCCTGTTCCCTGGGTGTCTGGCGCAGTGGTCCAGCCAGGACTGGGAGCCTTGGCTGTCAAGATTGGGGCCCCCTCACTTCCCCCCGCCCGACCGCTGCACTATCACCGGGGCTCCCGCCTCCTCGCCTCGCTGGCCTCTGCACCTATCAGATTTCCTGTGTGCATAACGCTGCTCCTCCCACCTCTAAATGCCTAGCCAGGGGGAAAGCACCTTCCTCGGTCTGAGCCCGGCTCCTTGGAGGACCAAGCTGCCGGCCTCTGCCTCGCCCCCCTGGGATGCGGTGCTGAATCTGCAGCCGACGTCTCCCCCAGCAGGCCGCCCAGGGATGCCCCGGCGCGCGGTAAGAGCCCCGGGACTGGCGCGCCGAGGGCCGGGGTTGCGGCGCTGAGCGCTCGGGAGGCCGGTGCAGCGTGCAGGGTCCTTGGTCCTGTGCTCGCTCATCACCTCCTAGTGCCTGCTCTGATGGTTACCATCATCTTTCCATTCAGGAAAGGAAAAGAAAACGGCAAGTAGTTACACATTTCATCAGACTTGGTTTTTCATGTAGAAAGTCTCCTCGGTACTCCCCCCACAAACCGAGGAAGTTGTGGACAACGTGCCCAAGTAAGATTAGAAAATTTAAGTGGCAGAGAAACACCTCGCAATTAAACAGAAGAATGCAATGCTTTTTAAGAAAAAAAAAAAAAAAGAAAAGAAATAAAGAAATCAGGACCTAAGTACCTGGCGCAGGCGTCTTTGCGCAGAGTGGGAAGGTGGAGGGGGGCCGCAGGCAAGGTTGTGGAAAAGACATCGTTCGCTAAGGAATGATTGCAGAGGGCTTGACTTTGTGGAAAGAGAGGCGTTTTAGGCTCTTGCTAAATGTATTTTTTCCAGTAATGTGTTACTTATACACGGTGAATATTGTATACAGTGAAAAGCTCTTTTATTTTATTTAGGTACTGTTTTCTGTTTCACTTTTAGGTTTTTGACCATTTGAGGTAAATACAACTTCTAATAATAGAAAACTCTCTTTCCAAACCTGCAGTAATCAGATGTGACATTAATTTTTACTTTCTTTTTATTAGCGTGACAGCTCCCTCCCCTGCCAGTTCATTATGTATGATTTGAATTTACTTCTTGTAAATATTCACATCATCTCTCACCTCTGCCTTTCAGTTGCTATTTGTCCCTTGTTCAGTGAGATCAGAGGAGGAGTAGAATTTAAAGAAGATAGAGATCTGGGCAAGTGTCATATTCCCATGAGGGCTGGGGTAGCTGTTTACAGGCAGGTTATAAGCAGATACGTTCTTAGAATTACATTTGTGGGTTAAAAAAAAAAAGTATGCTCATTATATGTACCCTTACCCCTAAGAAAAATTGTCAGTTAAAAAATGGGGTCTGGTTTTTGTCCCATCATTTATGGTGTTTCCTCTTTAAAGAAGGCACATATAATGTACAAGATCAGTTTCCAAGGGAGCATGGTTAGTATCTTTCTTTCGAAGAATGACAGCCTCTATGAAGGCTTGTCTTTTCTCTCCTTTCATCTTTTCAAGAAATTCTTTTAGTCTGATTATCTCTTATAGTTCCATTGTTAAGGTGAATTCCAAAATAATTAAAGTCTGGTGTGTGCAAGGTGGATTGCCAAGTGAGAGCCTTGAAAAGCTTAGCTCCAGGCGATGCATCTCAGAAAAGAAAACTAATTGACAAGGACGCTGTTGCCTTTGAAAAGGTTCTTCCAGGCACAAGCATCTCATTTTTTGGTTTTTTAAAAGGGGTTTCCAAGTACATCCTTTTAATAAGCAAGAACCACTAATAATGCCTGATTTTATAAGATTCTGTGTAACTTAATTTTTTTTTTTTTTAACTGACCTTCTGTGGCTGGAGAGTCTCTGGGTGGTGCTACAGTTAATATACACTTGGCTGCCATCCCAAAGGTTGATGGCTTGAGTCATCAGAAATATCTTGAAAGAAAAGTTTGGTGATCTCCTTGTGAAAAATCAGCCATCAGAAGCTCTAAATCAACTATCAGAAATCCTGTAGAGCATGGTTCTACTCTGAAGTGGGGTACCCACGAGTGAGCTAACGGCTATCATCTGGTTTCTGTGGCCAAGCTTCTTTACATGGGTGATGTAATCTTTTTAGCAGAGAGCTCCCAAGGTCATCTCCTTTCTTCCTTAGTCAAGCTCCACTGAAGATACTCTAGAACTGAAGACTCAGGCTAGTTGGGACCAATTAATCAATCAAAGGATGTCAGGGTCTCTATCTTGGTTGACTTTGGACTCTGAGCCCAGGTACAGAGCTTTTGTCCTTCTGTGAATGCTTGTCTGTTGAACTGGACTGCTGGTCAAATTTCTACATGATATTCTGCCAATACAAGATCCTGGACAGATGCTGATTTCAATGACCTTGAAAAATTATCTGGCCCCAGCGAACCAGTACCCAAGTGTTTCTGAATACTTAACCCATGCTGTTGGATAGAAATCTACCTTAGTCCTGATCTTGAACTCTCACATCCCACTCTTAGTTATGACTTTCAAACGTCCGGACAGAACATTATATTTCACCCCAGTCTAGATGGGTGCTCATGGGTGACCGAAGTATATAACCTGTAACAATCCTGTGAGCTTGTTGGAGCTTCCTCCTTCACTTCCATTTCCCTTCTCCCCTGGCCTCCAGGATTAGGCCCTGCTGGGTTGAGACTTCTCTAAACCTAGTTCCAAGCTCCTCTCTTTTGGCCTTTTAGAAAAACATGCAGAGTTTTGTTCAGAAGCCCAGTCCAATGGACAGAAGGACAAGGACTGCTGTGGGACAACAGTGCTTAGGCACAGAGCCCTAGGCAAACCCATATTCAGGAAGGAGACGGGAGCTGATGACCTCCTTCAGACAGTATTCCATTGACTTTGGTGGCTGACCTCTCATGGACTTTACAGAGATTATGTTTGCCTCTGAGGGGTGTGAGAGTTAGCTGAGTTATGGCTAAAGAGGTAAAGTTAAGAGGTAGATGAGATGATTTATAGAAACTTGACAATGAATGTGCCTTTCAGTTGAAAACCAGGTACTAAAGATATGAATAAACTGTAGTGATACTCATTTGAAAACCACATAGGCCAGACTTTTTATATTGAAAAGTTTGAGCCTTGTGCTATATCCTCAGCAGAAAACAAAGGGATAAAAGTCACTTGAGATCAGGGTACATAAATAAAATAGCTCATTCACTCATTAATAAATATTCATGTAGCAATGAATTAAAAAAATATTCGTGAAGCAGTAAAGAGCTTAGTCCTGGCGTCAGACTACCTAGATTCAAATCCTTGTTCTCTGTGACTTTGGGAAAGTTACTTCATTTTTCTGTTCCTCATAGTCTCAATTGAAAGGATGAAGAATGTAGAATTAGTATTTCATAAAATGCCCATTGCTATTGAGTTAATTCTAACTCAGACCAACTCTATAGGACAGAGGAGAACTGTTCCATCGAGTTTCCAAGGACACTCTTTACAGAAGCAGACTGTTACACCTTTCTGTGGAGTTGATGATGGGTTTGAATCCCCAACCTTTTGGTTAGCGGCCAAGCCCTTAACCACATTATTATTCATTGTTGTTGGGTATTGCCAAATTAGATTCAACATGAGTTGAACCCATGAGTGACCCACGCACAAGAGAATGGAACATTGCCTGGTGCTTTGCCATCCTCATAATTATTACTGCATTCGAAATTTTTGGTGGCCACTGTGTCACTTCATCTTGTTGAAGATCTTCCTCTCTTTTCACTGAATAACTGCCACCTTCCTCTTCCTGATGTTATGTCTAAAGTACATGAAACTGAATCTGGCTCTTCTTAACTTCTAAGGAGCAGTCTGGTTGTGCTTCTTCAGAGATAGATTTGTTCATTTTTCTGCAGATCATGGTGTCATCAATATTTTTCATAGGCATCAGTGTGATTCATAGACCACAGTGCAAAGGCATCAGTATGAAGTGATTGAAATCTATGGCTTGAATCAGTTGCACTTTAGTCCTCCAAGTAACATTTTTGCTTTCAATCTTGTAGATTAGTCTTCTTTTAAAGCACATTTATATAATGTGATACTTCATTTGATACCATGACTACTGCTTCCATGAGTGTTAATTATGTATCCAATAAAATGCAATCCTTAACAACATCTTTATTTCCTCCATTTTTTACAATGCTACTTATTGATCCAGTTGTGAGGGTTTTTATTTTTTTGATGTTACCCAAGGCTATAAACTTTATCTTTTTTAGTAAGTGCTTCAAGTCCGCTTTGCTTTCAAGAACAAAAACAATAGTATAAATATTAAGTTCTATATTCTATGCTTATTTTAAATCCCTGTCAGCTTATATAATTTACATGATTTATTGAATAAGAAATACTTTCAATCATTGATTATGTCGAGCTGGATACGGTTTTGGAACAATGTCAGGGATATAATAATTGCTAATGTAACTTACAGAACTGATTATTTGCCTGTTATGTACCAAAGGAACCTCTAGTGGTATAGTCTGTAGAGAGTTGCATTGCTAACTCCAAAATTGTACCCCGCTAGTGTTTCAAATCCACCAGTAGCTGTTTTGTTTAAAGATGGACAGTCTCCTCTCCTGTTGTGAATGACAGTCTTGAAAACCTGCTGGAGGTTCAGCTGTGAGTCATTTCTGATTAAATCATAATTAGTGGGTTTTATAATGTGCCGAAAAGTCTCTGGGTGGCATACAAGGTTTGTACTTTGTTACTAACCAAAATATTGGTAGTTTGAGTCAACCCTTGAATATGTTGGAAGGAAATTTTGTTACTCTACTTCTGCAAGGTAGAAACAAACCCCACTAACTGTTGTTGAGTCAGTTCTGAATTATGTGATCCCTCATGTGCAGAGAAAAACTGTGTGCAGTTAGGTTTTCATGGCTGTGACTTTTAGTAGCAGATTGGTAGGTCTTTCTTCTGAGGACTTCTCAGTAGCTTTGAATGGCCAACCTACTAGTTGTAGCCCAGGGCTTCACCATTTTTAATTCTAGCATTCCATGAAAACTTTCTATTCTGTTATACATGTATTATCAAACTCAGAATTTGCTCTAGAGTATTGGGTTTTAATATAGATCATAAGCCCTTGGTTACCAGATTGGATAATAAAATTTTCAATTAAGAATGAAGTATGAAAATGAAACAAAAACCCAAGCCAAAACACAAAGTTAGGTTTGGGTTTTTTTTTTTTTGTTTGTTTGTTTTAAGTTTAATTAAAAAAATAAATCAACAAGAATTTAGTTTTAAAAGTAATTGTAAAAAAAAGTGCCAGAACTCTTTTTGAGCAATAGCAGAGTGGTTGGAACAAGATGGTTCAAGTTAGAGGAGAAACATTTCATTTCTTTGTTGTAACTACTCTCCCTTCTCTCTCCTCTTGGCTTCTGCCTCTTCTCCATCACTGGAGCCTTCCCCTTGATGTTACCCTGTCAGTTAACAGCTCTGAGTATTCAGTTCCTCACACCTAGTTTCCCAGGGTGTTTGACTTGCGATGTATTTCCTGAACCTCAATAATTCCCTTCTTAGTCTCTTTCCATCTCCTTGTTGTGCCATGTTCTCATTCTTGTTTGCTGAGTTTGCGTTATCTAGAATTTCTTTTAGCAGTAAATTGTTTATTGTGAAGACTTTTTTTCCATCTCAGGGAGTGTTTTTTCCTTCCAACCTGACTTCCTTTGACCTTGACACTTCCCCTTACTCTGCTTCACTCCTTTTCTCTTTCCTTTCCCTTCTTCATTGTAGTTTTGATGTATACTTGCTTTAGTGCTTCTTTTAATGTTTCTTGTTGTTAATGCACCATTGAGTCACCTGTGATTCATAGGGACCCTGTGTACAATAGCTCTGAACCCTGAACTCTGCCCTATCCTGAGCCAGTGTCACTGTCTCTGACACCCCTCCCCTCATTACTCCAGTGACTGATCCATCTTATCTGGGATCTTCCTCTCCTGCATTGTCCCTCCCTTCACCCTTTCCAGTATGGTGTCCTTCTCCAAGGACTGGTGCTCCTGGCCTTATGCCCAAAGTATGTGAGGCAGAGTTTTAGAATCCTTGCCTCCAACCTAAGCGTATGTAATAATGGCAGGTTTAAGCTGTGCCTGCAAATATATTTTGAGTCAATTATGCTTGATTGCTTCTCTTCTATATGATAGATGTTTCCTCCTTAGAACTTTAGTTTGTGTACACAATGCTCTAGTTTACCTACTTTTGTATTATCTAAGGATATGAAGAAGGGAAAGATGCAACTGAATTGTAGAGAATTATGATTGATAGATTGATAACTATCTTCCCAGCTCCCTGTAATCTTTAAGGTACACTCAGATTTCAGATAGAATCAGGAAGGGAGTGCATCAGGGATGCGTCCTGTCTCCATACCCTTTCAATCTATATACAGAATAGATCATTCGGGAGGCAGGGATTTATGAGGAGGAACATGGTTATTAGGATTGGAGAAAGACTCATCAACAACCTGCGTTACACAAATGAGTTTGATTTTTGTTGTGCTTTGATGTTTTTGCTTTGTGTGTCTGAGACAGTAAGTTTGGCTCAGCAGAGAGCAGGGTTCAGATCTGTTGTACAAAGGGTCACTATGAGTCGCAGGCGACTTTACGGTACATAGCAGCAACAACAGAACAATTAGTCTTAATGTGCTTAGCATTCCCCTCCTTTTATTGTACATAGAATTTTAGGTTTATTTGCAAAGTTTAATCTAAAAATGTGTATGTATTCTGAATTAACCAAAAGATCAGTGGTTTAAACCCATCAATTGCTCTGTGAGAGAAATATGTGGCAAACTGCATCCATAAAGATTACAAACGTGGGGCATTGTGCCCTGTTCTGCAAGATCAGTATTAGTTAGACTTGATGGCACACAGTCAGAACACATTTTTGGGTTTTGAATTCTATTTTGCCACTGATACATTTTACCTATTTCTATCCAAATTTGTTATTGTTTTAATTTCTGTATTTTTTAAAAAATTTATTATTAATTTCAGTAAAAATTTACAGAGATTTTGGATTTCCATTAATTCATTGTTGCACTTTCCCCCCCTCCCAGTCCTCCCTCCTAGTACACTACCCTCTTGTAAAAGTAGAACAAAAATTCTTTCATTGTTTTACAAACCCTCCCCCAGGTCTACTCCACTATGTAGCCTTCACTCTAGACTCCTGTCATGACAAAAATACCTAATCACATATCCCTTTTAAACAGTTTTCTCCCTCATCTGTTTCGATGCAGTATACATTATTGAACCCATCTTTCTCAGTCGCCCCCCCCAACCCCGATGTCAGTCCTGTTTTACAACAGTGGCACCATGCAGTATTTGTCCTTTTGTGACTGAGATACTTCACTCCATATAATGTCCTCCAGGATCACCCATTTTGAATAATATTGCATAAATTCCTTGTTTTTCAATTCAGTATAGTATTCCATTGTGTGAATATACCACAGCTTCTCTATCCATTCATTTGGTGATGGGCACTTAGGTTGTTTCCAACTTCTTGCTATTGTGAACAAAGTCGCAATAACCATGGGTGTGCATATATCTGCTTGGATGTCATTTATGGTCTCTTTGGGGTATATTCCCAGTAGTGGAATTGCTGGGTCAAATGGTATCTCTATTTGTAACTTTCTGAGAAAGCGCCATAGAGCCTTTCATAGTGGTTGCACCATTTTACACTTTCACCAACAGTGAATAAGGGTTCCAGTTTCTCCACAACCTCACCAGCATTTGTTGCTGTCTGTTTTGTTAAATTTTGCTATTCTCACTGGGGTGAGATGATATCTCATAGTTGTTTTGATTTGCATCTCTCTTAGAGTTAGGGATTTTGAACATTTCTTCATGTGCTTTTTAGCCATCTGAAGTGTCTATTCATATCCTGTGCCCATATCAAGTGAAGTGTCTATTCATATCCTGTGCCCATTTTTCTATTGCATTATTTACCTTTATCTTGTTGTGGTGCTCAAGTATTTTATAAATTCTGGATATAAGTCCCTTATCTGATATTTCATTACCAAATATTTTTTCCCAGTCTGTGGCTTCCCTTTTTACCTTGTTGGAGAAGCTTTTGGATGTGCATAGGGATTTGATTCTTATAAGATCCTATTTATCTATTTTATTTTCTCCTGGTTGTAGGACTTTTTGTCTTTATAATAAGATTTACTTTAGTAAGTAAATTTCCTTAGCTTATTTTAGCCATTTCTCCATATCTTTTAGTTATAGGTTAAAACGAGATCTTTACGATGTTTCATCTATATTTGAACATTTTTTTTAGTCACCTACAAATATAGATTATCAGGTTTTGTCTTATGATTTGAGATTGTGTTACTAGAGACAGACAGGTTATCTACAACCTTGTGAGACATTTCCTTGATAAAATTTTCTCTTTATGTCTACAATTCACTGGTTTTGTTTCTCTAGAAAACTCACCCTAAGACAAATATAATATGAGAAACTGCTGCATCATACTGATTCTTTTTGACGTGAATTTGCTTTGGTCTTACATTAATAGCTTTCTACCAGCGTTGTAATTTTCCCTTGGTATTTGCAGATAAATCTTTTCCCAGCTATTTTTGTACCTTTACTTTGGGTATGTCATTTATAAGCAGCAAATAAATAGATTCTTCCCCATAAAAACCTAAAACAAGTCAACAAACCAAACAAACAGGAAACAAATCCATTGCCCTAATTAATACAGATTCAGTACAATCCTACAGGACAGAATAAGACTGCCTCATAGGGTCTCCAAAGCTGCTGTCTTTATAGAAGCCACATCCTTTACGAAGGTTTATCTAGTGGGCTCAGACTGGCTGACCTTTGACTTGGAGCCAATCTTTCTTATCGCATTGCCACCAGGAACTCTATGGTAGAAAAATGAGACATTTGAGAAATATGATTCTGTGTGGTTAAAGTATTGGATGCTAACCAGAAAGTGAGTGGTTTGAATCCACTAGCTACTCTATGAAAGAATGGTGAAGCAGTCAACTTAATAAGGTCTTGGAAACTGGATGGGGGCATTTTAACTCTGCCTTGTGAGGTCACCTTGACAACTGTGTTTTTTTTCTGTATCTAAGTTTAATCTGTATATGTGAGTGATTTCGGTGATATTTGAACTTAGTTCTGATACCTCCTTATGTACTTTCTCTTTAACAGCATTTTGTCTTTAGATCTATTTTCTTTTCTTTTGGTCTTCTTGTTAGATTGATAGTTTTCTGTACTCTCCTTTTTACTTCCTGTGCTGGTTTGCAAGCTATAGAAATGATTTCTGTTCTTTTCATTGTTGTTGCTGTTATGTGCCATCGAGTCGCTTGCGACTCATAGTGACCCTATGTACAAGAGCTCTAAATGCTGTTCTGTGCTGTGCCAACCTGGCCATCTCAAACACACTTATTCCCACCGCTCCAGTCACAGAATCGATCCATCTCACCAAAGGTCTTCCTCTCCTTCGCCGCCCCTCCACTCTGCCAAACATGATGTCCCTCTCCAAGGACCAGTCCCTCCTTGCAACATGCCCAAAATATGTCAGACGAAGCTTCAGAATCCTTGACTCCAGGGAACACTCTGGCTTCACCCTCTCCAGGACAAAACTGTTTGTTCTCCTAGCAGTCCATGGTATATTCAACACTCTTCTCCAGCACCACAGCTCAAAGGCATCAATCCTCTTTCTATCAACCCTATTCACTGTCCAACTCTCTGATGCATAGCACATAATTGTGAAGACTATAGCCCGGATCAGGCGCACCTTAGTCTCCAGCCTTATGTCATTGCTCTTCAGTACTCTTGAGAGGTCCCTCACAGTCGACTTTCCCAATGCAATTCGTTAGATATTTTAACCACATGTAGCCTACAGTTTTTTGGTATTTCTCTCAACTTTCCTGTGATAATAAGGATATTATGATCTTACCTCAATAATTTAACAACCTCCTTTCTTCATTTTGTTGCTATGTTGTTGTCTTTTTTACCATGAGGACTCATCTTCAACTTTAGAGTTTGTATTTTTTACCATGCTGATTAGTTAGAGTCATTGGTGGTTCCAGGGCAGAATTCTCACCTTCTATGTGGGTGGGACACTTGGTTCCTATACCCAGCCAAAGTACCTTATACGCAGTCACCACCTCTCTGTCAGTAGAGACTTCTTGTTCTGCTACTATACTGAACAAGTTTTAGTGGAGCTTCCAGGATAAGATGGACTTGGAAGAAAGGTATTACTCTCTACTTCCAAAGATCAGTCAAATAAGAGCCTTATAGAGCACACTGGCAAAAATGCTGTTGTTGGGTGCCATTGAATTAGAACTGACCCACAGCTGGCTCTTTAGTGGGTTTCCAGAGACAATAAGTTACATGAGAGGAGAGATTGCCCATCTTTCTCCCACAGAGCAGCTGATGGATTTGAACTGTGTGACTTTGGAATTCCAGCCTGTTTCTTATCACTAGGCTACTGGTGCAAATAGGTTGCCTTAAATTCTTGGTGGACTTGATAGTAGGTAACAACAAGATCATGCTGAATATTTAAAGTATTGTTTTTATATACTCATCTTCAATTTTGGAGAATTGTCAGCTGATTAACATAGTATGTTCTGTGATCATCTTTCCATTCTCTTTTTTCCAGGAACTCTTATTAGAGAAAGAAGACTCTGTTAGCTTTTCCATGGCATCAGTCTTTCTGATAAATCTTGGTTATTGTTGGAAATCTCTGTGGAAATATAAGGATTCTCTTTTTCTACCTGGGTCTTCCTTGTCTTTGAGAAGCATACAAGACAATCCTGGAGATTTTATCTCATTTTAACTACAGAGAATAAATTTCCTTTGATTTCTCACTCCTGCTTCATCTGTGACATGAGAAGGGAGCCTGCTAGTTCATTTGGTGAGGTGTTAAGACTCAAGATGAAAAGAAACAGTTGCAGATATACATTAATAACTGGTATGTGGAATACACAAATTATGAATTTAGGAAAACTGGAAATGGTAAAAAGGAAATGGAATGCTTGCAGATTGAGATCCTAGGAAATAATGGACTGAAATGGACTGTTAACTAGTCATTTTGGATTAGGATATCATACAATCAACTGTGCTAGAAATAACAAATTGAAGAACAGTGACATCACAGTCATTGTCCAAAGAAAATGTCAATATCTATCCTAAAGTATAACGTAGCACTTGAAGGATGCTATTCATATGTCTACATAGACGAGTTAATATTATTAATCAAATTTGCACACTATCCACTAATGCCAAAGGTGAATAATTTTAAGTTTTTAATAACTTCTGTATTTTGAAATTTGTTAGACACGCAATTAAGATGATAATTACTATGATTAAAATGTGAAAGTTAGAAAAAAAAGAAGGATCGGTAGTTGGAAAATACAGACAGACATAGCATAAAAGAATCTTGTGAGACCAATGACCTATTCATTAGAAATACCTTTTTTGTTTTTCTTTTTTAAATTATTATTAATTTTAATGAAAACTTACAGAGACTTTGGATTTCCATTCATTCATTATTGGACTTTTCTCTCTGCCCAACCTCCCCCCACTTTGCTCTTCTCTTTGAAATGTAAAAGAAAAATTCTTTCATTGTTATACAATGCCTCCCCCCAAGTCCACTCCACTATACAACCTTTGTTCTGGAAAATATGACCATTTTAATAAGACTTGTTCAGTGCTCTGTTATGGTATGGGCAAAACCCAAAGGAATGAGATTTTTATGGTCCAGTCTCTCAGTTTGGTGTTTTTAAAATGTCACATTTATTATTATTATTATTAATTTAAATTAAAGTTGGAAATACCTTTTTCAATAGCATAAACATTGTATATACATGTTGTGCAACCAGAGTGCTCTTAGAGATACAGATGATGACACTTGTCTCACGTACTTTGGGTATATTGTTAGCAAGAGCCCGTCTTTGGGACAAGACATCACACCTGGACAGATGGAGCGACAACAAAAAGAGAAAAACCCTGAACAAGATGGACCAACATGCTGACGTAACAATGGGCTCTAGTGTATCAGACATGCTGACGATGATACAGGACAGGGCAAGGTTCCAATCTGTTGTTCATAGAGTCACTATGAATCCTAATCCACTCCACAGCACCTCTCATCAACACCAGCAACTTACACGTGGTGGTGGTTAGACACACTGGAATCACCTCCAGCTCATGGGTGATACTGGCAAGAATTCTGCATCAGCTCATTAATTTACCTAATCAATAAGTATTTATGTCCTGTGCAAGGTTTTGTTTTTTTTCCCCATTTTTTTTAAAATTTTTATTGTATTATTTTTATGTGTACCATCAAATCAGATCTGACAGGTACAAGAGGAGATTGCCCCCTCCTTCTCCAGAAAAGCATCTGGTGGATTTGAACTGTGTACCTCTGGGATTGCAGTGCAGCGTCTTGCCACTAGGCCACCAGAGCTCCCTCTTGTGCAATGTTTTGAACAATGGTTTTGGAAGATTTGCCTGATTTTGATGCTGTTATTGGTCACTAACTCGCTTTGGGACCTGGGGGCAAGTGAATTCACTCAGGGATATCTCATCAGTTAAAAGAGATTAGTACTCACCTTGCAGTGATGTGAGATTTAAAGGAGAACCCAATCACATGCACAGTGCTCACACTGCTAGCTGACCCAAGTCAGTATTAGTGTTATCGATTACTTTATGTAGAGAAATTCTGGGCTTCTTTGCACTGGTGCACATTATATATAGCAACACCTATCTGTGTTGCTAAGTCAGTGGAGGCATGGGTGCTGCTTAGTGCTGAACAGTTTTCAGTGGAGCTTACAAACTAAGAAAGACTAGCAAGAAAGAAAGGTCTATAGCACTACATCTGGAAAACTCAAACTATCAAATCAGAACTCATAGCTGACCCTCCAGCAGGTTTCTGAGACTTTAAATGACAAGGGAGGGAGTTGACCATCTTTCTCCATTTCAGCTGCTGGTGGTTCTGAACCATTATAAAGAAGTGGGCTTTGAGTTAGTTCACTGTTCTCTATGGACTAGGCAGTCAGAGTTCTGTTTCTGGAAAGTCCTATAGATTAGAAATGTCCTGACCTCAACTGATCTTGGGGATGATGCAAGGCCAGGCATAATTTCTTTCCATTGCATACTAAATTGTTAGGAATCCTGTACCAACTCAATGACAGCTAACAGCAGCAACACTATTGGGGCACTAATTCAATTTTTCTCTTAAGCATCTGTCTGATCTTTTCCATCTCAGGTTCCCCCCGCCTCCATTTTGCCCCTGGTTTTTACAGTGCAGTTTTTTTTTGTCCCCCCACAGTGCAGTCTTTTCCTCTTGTTTACTTTGTTTGTAGACTTTGTCTCACTCTTACCACCTCATAGATCTTTATACAGACATATTATAACTAGTTAGCCTCTTGACATTTTCAGTAGGATGTTTCTTACAGCGTGGAATTGTCCATGAGGACGTAGTTTCTGGAAGTAATCCCTCCCCATATCCCATCATTCGATTTCCCCCTCACCAACTTGTACACAGATATGTCACTTTGACCGCAGAATGGAAACTTTAACTTTCCATTGTTGTTGTTAAGTCAAGCACAACTCAGCAACTCTATGAGCAAAAGACCTATGTCCTAACTATCATCGTTTCTCAAGTTCATAGAGTTTCTGGAGGCATGTGGTTTAGGAAGTAGATGCCACTCCTGCTTCATTACAGACTTTAAATTGCATTATTTTGAAGAAGGAATCACACTGTCACCCTTGGCAGTAGACCTAATGGGAACATCAAGGGGTTACATTCTGAGCAGATGTAAAAAGGGATGCAGGACTTTATTAATCAAATAAGCAAAACCCACAGAAGTCTTTGGAATGGTCTGGAACTTTCTAGAAGTCTTTGGAATGGTCTAGACTATTCTAGAAGTCTTTGGAATGATCTCAGCACCTTCTGTTGTAAGACTTTATCCTACTCTTAATGCACATTTTTCTGCTATTTGCAAACCTCTAGAGAGTCTAGTCTTTTCTGCATTTGCCCTTTTCATTGTTACCTAATGTGTACTTGGTAAGTATTTATTTACTGATTGTTGTTGGTTTCCTAAGAGTGGATTGGGCTAATTGAGAATTCATACATTTGCAGATGCAGAATTAACGAAAATACCTGCTATGATTATCATGTAGGAGACAGTAAATAGAAGCTTCCAAAAGGAAACGACACTTGTGTTTTCACAAAAATGGTAAGAAGTATTTGGTATTTTATTATTTTATAAGTTTTCAAGGAAATAGAGTCTTTAAGTTGTATGTTTTCAGAGTGTCACAGCTAGTAAGTGTTATTTTATGTTTTCTCTTTGTTAATGGACTCCATTTAATTTCTGCAGTTTGGTTTCAGAGGAATCTCTAGGGGCCAAGAAGAGAGTTGGGAAATTACCGAGATATTTGAATTTTTCCTTTGAGAATGTTGATTTTAAGCCATGGACAGGCTTCAGCCTAACTGCCCTGATTAAAGGCACATACCACTATCAGTTGCCATTGCATTGAATCTGACTCATGGTTGACCCATATATGTCAGAATAGAGCTATTATTCATGTTGTTGTTGTCATGTACCGTTGAGTCAGAACCAACTCATCGCTGACCTTTTGACAGGTTTTCAGAGGCAATTAATCATATGGGAGGAGATTGCCCATCCTTCTTCCATGGAGCAGCTGGTGGACTTGTACAGTGTCTTTGGGATTGCAGTGCAGCTTCTTGCCACTAGGCCACCAGAGCCCCCTTATTATTCATGAGGTTTTAAAATTGCTTTTTGTTTTTATGTGCCATCAAGTTGCCTACAACTCATAGCAATCCTGAGTACAACAGTACTAAACCGTGCTGTATCTCTGACACACCTACCCTCATTACTCTGGTCACTGAACCAATCAATCCATTTCATCAAGGGTCGTCCTCTCTTGCGCTGTCCCTACATCCTCCCAAACATGACGTCCCTCTCCAGGGACTGGTTCCACCTTGTAACATGTCCGAAGTATGTCAGACAAAGCTTCAGAATCCTTGCCTCCAAGGAATTACCTGGTCTCACCCACTCTACGATGAACCCGTTTGTTCTCCTAGCAGTCCATAGTATATTCAATACTCTTCTCCAGGAACACAACACAAAGGCATCAATTATTCCTGTCATTCCTTATCATTGTCCAGCTTTCTGATGCAGGTAATTGCAAAGACCATGGCCTGTATCAAGTGCACCTTAGTCTCCAGACTGACATTGTTGCTCCTCAGTACATTGGAGAGGTCTCTGACAGCAGACTTTCTCAATGCAATTTGTCTTTTAATTTTCTGGCTGCTGGTACCAAGAATGTTGATTGTAGAGCCAAGCAAACTAAAGCTGTTAACAATCTCAATCTCAATGCCACAATCCTCCTAATAGAGCCCAGCCACCCATATAATCTTGTTCTGCATATAGATTGAAGAGATATGGAAATAGGATACATTCCTGTCATACACCCTTCCCAATTTTGAACGGTGCAGTGTTTCTTTACTCTGTTCTGATGACTGCCTCCTGGTCCAAGTATAAGTTTCACATAAGCATGATCAAGTGTTCTGAGATTCCCATTCTTCTCAGACATGGAAGTCAGAAGAAACTCTGAACATTGTACTAAAGCACTAAGAAACCAAAGCAAAGGGAAGAAATCAAGATATTAAGGAAGATTTCAAAGGGCACCATGGAAAGACAAAATAAAGTATTAAAATGAAATGTGCAAAGAGCTGGAGTCAGAAAATCAAAGGGGCTAAACTTGCTCAGCATTTCTTAAGCTAAAAGAACTGAAGAACAAATTCATACCTTGAGTTGCAGCGCTTAAAGATGCTTTGGGAAGAATATTAAATGATCCAGGAAGCATTAAAAGGAAATGGAAAGAGTATACAGAGTCATTGTACTGAAAGGAATTGGCGCACACAGAAGAATTTCATGAAACAACATATGAACAAGAGCCTATGGTGATGAAGAAAGAAGTTCAAGTTGCTTTGAAAGAATTGACAAAAACCAAAGCCCCAGGAATTGACTGCATACCAATTGACATATTTCAACAAACGCTGCCCTGGATGTGCTCACCAAGTTGTGCCAAGAAATATGGAGGACAGCAAACTGGCCAACTGACTGGAAGAGATCTATAGTTGTTCCCATTCCAAAGAAAGGTGACCTGACAGAATGTGGAAATTATTGACCAATATAATTAATATCACATTCAAGCAAGATTCTGCTGAAAATTATCCAAAAACTACTAGAACAGCACATCAATACAGAACTGCCAGAAGTGAAGAGTGGGTTAAGAAGAGGCCATGGTACTAGGGATATTATAGCTAATGTTAGGTGGATCTTGGTTGAAAGCATAGAGTACAAGAGGAATGTCTATCTGTGTTTCATTGACTGTGCAAAGGTATTTGACTGTGTGGATCACAGCAAACTGTGGCTAACTCTAATTTTTAATTTCATTGTTATATTTTCCCTGGAAATTTGCACAGCAAATTAGCTTCCCATTTAACCACTTTTATTTAGTGCTATTGGTTATATTTTTCACCTTGAATCAGCTTTCTCAGTTTTTCTGTTTTGGTAACTCTTTTTCGGGACTTCAATATCCCTGGCCCATCCCTTCTCTTCTTTGCTATTGAATAAACGTTGACCATTTGGATTTATACAGATTAATTTTTTTTTAAAAAAGGACAATAGTACTTACAAATGACACTGCTCATTTGTTGAATCATTTTTCTAAAAGATAGCCTCATGGAATATTTTTGGAGGAAGGTGTAAAGAATATCCAACGTAATAGTTTCATGGAGTTTTCCATTTCAACTGGTTAAGTAAGTCTGGCCTTTTGTAAAACTTTGAATTTTATTCTTTATTTTGCTCTCATTCTGTCAGGACTCATCTATTGTGTTCCTGATCAGAATGGTCAGTACTGGTAACTGAGCAGTTCAAGTATACTATTAATTTTTTTTTAGTAGTTTATTTTCTTTTTTTCCCCATTGGCATGCTTTTACTGTTTTTTTTTTTTTTAAATTAATTTTTATGAAAGTTTACAGAGATTTAAGGTTTCCATTCACTGATTGTTGTACTTTTCTCCCTATCCACCCCCTTCCCCTCAATTTACTCTTCTCTTTAAAAAGTAAAAGAAAAATTCTTTAATTGTTATACAATTCCTCCCTCAAAGTCCACTCCACTGTACAGCCTTCATTCTGGATTCCTGTCATGACAATAATATCTAATCATATATCCCATTTAAGCAGTTTCTCCTTTATCTGTTTCAGTGCAGTATACATTATTTATTCCCTCTTTCTCAGTCTTCCCTTGACCCCGAAGTCAGTCCTGTTTTACAACAGTGGCACTATGCAATATTTGTCCTTTTGGGACTGAGATATGTCACTCAGCATAATGTCCTCCAGGGTCACCTATTTTGTACAATATTTCATGAATTCCTTGGTTTTCAATTCAGCATAGTATTCCATTGTGTGAATATACCAGTGCTTCTCTATCCCTTTATTTGTTAATGGGCACTTAGGTTGTTTCCAACTCTTTGCTATTGTGAACAATGCAGCAATAAACATAGGTGTGCATATATATCTGCTTGGGTGGTGGTAATGGTTTCTTTAGGGTACTAGTTTATTTTCTGAATTTTTGTTTTCATTCTTTTTCTTTGAATTCAGATGAAGAGAGAACAGAAGTTGTATCTTAGTTGACCACTTGCAAACTTTTAAGACCCCAGATGCTACACAATAACTCAAGATATAGATCATAACTTTATGTACTATTTTATGCCAGTTGACCAACTTGTTCATAGGATTATGGCTCTGAACCCTTAGTCCTCTTAACCAATCTCACTAAGTATTTGGTTAATTTTGGAAATGACTGAATTTGTATCTCTTATGTGCCTTATAGTTTATATGAATATTTATGATTATACACACATGTACTTGCACATGGATAAATCCGTATGTGCTCATACGTACACATATCTGTACACTTATAGGGTTACACACACGTACACATATAAGCACATATCAGTTTTTCAGCTGTTACGCAGTTGCATATGTCATTGCATTTATAAAAAAAAAAATCCTTCCCTTTTGCATGTTTCCTAGTTACATAATTTATCTTATTTAGGTTATGCACACTTCACCCATATTTGATGTGATTTTCTCTGTCACTAGAAATAAGAGCTATCTATAAGGATCTGTGAAAAGTTCATGTAGAGTTTAGAAGACATCATTACAACAGGAATATTATTGCAGATGTCAGGTGGTTCTTGGCTAAAAGTAGAGCATACCAGAAAAATAGCCCTTTGTGTTTTGTTGACTATTCAGAGGTATTTGACTATGTGGATCATAACAAATTATGATTAATATTGAGAATGATGGGAATCCTGGAACACTTAATCTATATTTAGATCAAAAAGTTGTTGTTTGAATGGAACAAGGGAACAAACACTACATAGTTTAAAATCAGGAAAGGTGTACGTCAGGGATGTAGTCTTTCTCTATACCTGTTCAATCTATATGAAAAGTAAATAATTTGTGAAACTGGACTTTGTGAAGTAGAATGTGGCATCAAGATTGGAGAAAGACTCATCAGTAACCTTCATTATACGGATAACATGACCTTGCTTGCTGAAAATGAAGAGGACTTCGGTATTTGCTGCACAAGATTAAACACTGAAACCTTCAATACAAATTGCCTTCTCAGCATCAATAGAAAAAAAATCATTGCTACTGAATCAACAGGCAACATCATGATGGATGGAGAAAGGATTGAGACTGTTGAGAACTTCATCTCACTTGGATCCACATCAATACCCTTGGTACCAGCAGTCAGGAGATTAGGAGACGTACTGCATTGGGGCATTGGGCATGCATCTTTGGAGGCAGGTATGATGAGGCTTCACCTCACAAAGATTGTTATCTTGCTAGGAGGGGCTATTCCTTGGTGAAGGACATGATGCTGGGGTGGGTGGAGGGTCGGCAAAGGAGAGAAAGACCCTTAAGTAGATGGATTGACACAGTGAATGCTACAATGGACTCTTGTGTGTCAGGAAGTGTTAGGATGGCACAGATAGAAAAGGATTCAGCTCTTTTGTTCATAGGTTGCTATGAATAGTACTCGACTCAACGGCACCTAACAACAACAACAACAACAACAACAACAACAACAACAACAACAACTGCATTAGACAAATCTGCTCTCAGGGACTTCTCCAAATTATTGAGAAGTAAAGATGTCAGTTTGAGAACTAATATTCATTTGATGCAGGCCATGATGTTTTCAGTCATTTGCTATGCATCTGACAGCTGGACAGTGAGTAAGGATGACAGAAGAATTGAAGTCTTTGAGCTGTGGTATTGGAGAAGAGTGCTCAGTATCCCATGAGCAGCCAAAAGAACAAACAGATAATGTCTTGGAGAAGTGCAGCCAGAGTGCTCCTTGGGGTCAAAGATGTAGAAACTTAGTCTCATATACTTGGCATGTTGCTAGGAGAGGTCATTCCTTGGAGAGGGATATTATGCTTGGGAAAATTGAAGGGCAATGAAAGAGAGGAAGACCCACAACAAGACGGGTACACTCAGTGATTATGGCAATGGGCTTGAGTGTGTCACAGATTGAGGATGGTATGGAATATAGGACAGGATTCAGATACGTTGTTCGTCAGTTGCAGTGAGTCATACTTGACTTGATGACACCTAATAACAGCAGCATGCCCAAAGTATGTAAGTTTTGCCATCCTTGCACCCAAGGAGCACACTAACTGAACATTTTACAAGATATATCTGTCCTTTTGGCAGTTCATGGGATATTCAATACTCCTCTTCAACACTACAACTCAGAGACATCAATTCTTCTTTTTGTCATCCTTGTTCATTGTGCAGTTCTCAAATGCACAGCAAGTGGCAGAAAACAGCATAATTTGAACCAGGCACAACTTAGTCTCCAAACTGACATCATTGTTCCTCACCAATTTGCAGAGGTCCCTGACAGCGGACTTGCCCAATGCAATATGCCTCCTGATCTCCTGACTGCTTATACCAAAAGTGTTAATGTGGATCCAGGTAAGACAAAATCATTGATAATCTCCATTTTCCCCACCCCCATTTGTCATGCTATTGCCTAACAGTCCAATGGTAAGAAATTTTGTTTTCTTGATGTTTTGATGTAATCTGCATTGAAGGCTTTTGTCTTTGATCTTCTACAAGTGTTTCAAGTCTTCCTCACTTTCAGCAAGCAAGATTGTGTCTATCTGCATAACACAGGTTGTTGATGAGTCTTCCTCCAACACTGATGCCACATTCTTCTTTATAAGTGTCCAGCTTCTCAAATTATTTGCTCAGAATACAGATAGAATAAATATGGAGAAAGGATACAATCCTGATGCACACCTTCCCTGATTTTAAAACATGCAGTGTTTCCTAGCTCCTTTCATACAACAGCTTCCTTGTCTAGGTATAGGTTTCATATGAGCACTAAGTGGTTTTGGATTTTCATTCTTTTAAATATTGGCTGTAGTTTGTTATCATTCACATAGTCTAATGCCTTTTCATAGTCGATAAAACACAAATAGACATTCTTTTCAGTTATTCTCTGCTTTCAGCCAACGTTGACAATAACATTGATACGCCTGGTGCCACAGCGTCTTCTAAACACAGCTGGAACTTCTGGAAGTTCTCTGATATTGTACTGCTCTAGCTATTTTGGGTAATCTTCAATAATACTTTGCTTGCATGTGATATTGATTATGTTGTTGTTGTTGTTGTTATGTGCCGTC
>NW_006399801.1:3137707-3193106 GCF_000299155.1 Elephantulus edwardii | reverse complement strand
ATAGACATTCCTCTGGTATTCCCTGCTTTCAGCCAAGAGCCATCTAACATCAGCTACAATATCTCTAGTACCACGACCCCTTCTAAACCCAGCCTGGATTTGTTTGATAATTTCCACAATCTGTTGGATCACGTTTCTTGGGAATGAGAATGAATATGGATCTTCTCTGTTAATTGACCAAGCACTTGTCCTCCAAATTTCCTAGCCTAGACTGGTGAGCACATTCAGGGCTGCATTTGTTAGTTGAAATATGTTGATTGGTATCCTGTCAATTCCTGGGGCCTAATTTTATTGCCAGTGACTTCAGTGCAGCTTGAATGGTCTTCCTTCATTACCATGGACTCTTGTTAATAAGGTGCTTTTCTGAAATAAATATTTCAGTATCACTCAAACCTTTTTGGTGTAATGACTGTGCATATTCCTTCCATCTTCTTTTGATGGATCCTGCATCATTTAAGATTTTGTCCAAAGCATCTCTCAGTATTTAAACTTAAGGCTTCAGTTCATGTTTCATTTCTTTCAACTTGAGAAATGCCGAGTGAGTTCTTCCTTTTCTAGTCTCAAACTCTAGCTCTTTGCACATTCTGTTGTAATACTTTGCTTTGTCTTTTTGAGCAGCCCTTTGAAACCTTCCATTCAGCTCTTTTACTTTAGCGTCTCTTCTCTTGGTTTTGTCTTCTTGGAGTCTTTTTTGCCATCTGTTTTGGTTTTTACTTTGTAATGACCTTTTGCTCTCTTGATAGGTGATATCCTTGGTGTCCCTCAACCTCAAACTTATTAAGAGGATATCTTAAAAAAAGTTCAGGTGAGATAAACTCAAGGTCATATTTTATTTTTGTGAATTTATTTTCATTTTCTTTTGCTTCCAGTCGGATTTGCATATAAGTAATTGATGAGAAGGGGGTACAATTAACACATTCATTTTTAAAATAACAGTTGATCACATAGAGATCTGCTGTTCTTTTTTTCTTTTTTGAAAGCTTCTATTTATTGCTTCAATGGGAGAAGAATGGGCAGTCTCCTCCTGTGCAATTAACTGCCTCAGAAAACCTGCTAGTAGGTCAGCTATGGGTCAGTTCCAATTTGATGGTAACACAAGAAGAAGAAAATGAAAATCAGAGCAGATATTTACATTAATCCTGCATCTGCATTAATTAATTTACCAAATGTAAGAAGTCTTAATGAGTCAAATCCACTTTTAGGATACGTAGAACAATCCATAAATATTTATTAAGCACATATTATGTAACAAAGAAAGAGGGAGTTTGAGTGACCAAGTGGTAAGAAGTTGCATTGCCAACCCCAAGGCATGTGATTCAAATCCACCAGCTGCTCTGCAGGAGAAAGGTAATCTCCCGTGTGATTTATGGCCTCCAAAAACCTGTTGGAGTGTTGGTTATAAATTGGTTCTGGTTCTAAGGCATACAGTCAGAACCTGGAGATAGACCAGGATCACCTGAGTTCATGTTAATCTTTCTCCTGTCATGGGAGAAACCTATTTTGGAGATTGGGATTGGAGTGAAAAAAGCAGAAGTTTTATTATATACTGGTAAATAGTAGACAGGGCAGTATGAGTTTGACAAATCTGTTCTTCATTTTGGAGACTGGAGGTTTATATAGGAGAGGGACAGGAGAGTTGAATGTGAAGAGTTTTAAAAATGTCTTCTCTTGTCATTGCCCCTCCCTTCAAGGGAGCTCTGGTGGCTTAGTGGTAAGGAGCTTGTTGCACAACAAATATAATGCAATCCTAGTCCATCAGCTGTTCCCCAAGAGAAAGATGGAAAATCTCCTCCCATGGGATTTACTGCCTCTGTAAACCTGCTGGAGGGTCAGCTATGTGCTGGTTGGACTTGGTGGTACATAACAACTACAACCTTTTGTCCCCCAGGTGTTCTGATTGATGGCCTTGTCTAAGCTGAGTGGGTCTGGCTTACTTGGAGATAATATTGACATATTGTGGCTTAAGAGGAGTAATTCGTAGCCAAAGAGTGTAAAACAGATAGGAAGGAGCAACTAAAAGGCTTTTGGTATGCAAACCAATATTAAAGAAAAAGATAGAAATAAATGTTTGATAACTCTGCTAAACTAAGAAAAAGTCCCAGCTGAGTTAGTTATTCTTACTTAGAGACTCTTCATCAGGTTTCCAAAGCAGCTGTGAATTGCAAATTGCCCTTTTACCTCCCTTGGAGCCACTGGTGAATCCCAACCACCTTTGTGTTAACAGCTCAACCCTCTGCAGACTGTGCCACCAAAGAATTACTTGGAGAATAGCTTTTACATCCTTTTATAAAGACATGGAATTTACAAGTTACTTAAAGTGAATTCTAAAGAAGGCAGTGGAAAAGAGGAAATTTGTCCTATTTTCATCATTTATTTTTGTTTTATTATATCTTTCTCCATTGTTAATTTTGTTTGTTGTGTTTTTCCCCCCCAGGCAGTTGTTTCCCTACCCTCCAACCCATTGCCACTGACTTGATTCTGACTCACAGTGTCCCTCCATGTGCTTTTCAAGGCTGTAAATCTTGGCAGGAAAAAAAATTGTCCTTTCTTTCTTTTCTGGTTTAACTAGGGAATTTGAGCCTCTCTCCTTTCAGTTAGTAGCCCAATACACTGTCATCAGGGTGTTTTCTCTATCTGTATATAGGTAAATAAACACAGAAGTAGATATTTAGATTTTGATAGCCTTGATTAAACTTAATCCTCATTTCTAGTGCTTTTTGCTCAGAATGATGGCCTGTCATTTTCTTCTAAAATGTGTGCATTAATATTCAGAAGTACATATAGATATATGAATAGCAATGCTGGTTAAAAAATGATTAGGATTTGGAATGAGCACTCATTTGCTTAAACAGACTAAAACCCCAAAGAAATTGATGGAGAACATTTATTCCATGTAGTTACTCAAGCAGGAAGATTTCTTCATTTCTAAAAACAAATAGTTGAAAGTAGGCTAGGATTAAAAAAAAAAAAAAAGAAAGTGGGCTAGTTATGATTATTAAAAAATAAACCTTTGAATTTGCTCAAAATAATAATGTAAGTTTTCATTCTTTTATAACTTAATGAACAGCTTGCAGATTGGAAGAGCAATGTCTCTGCATAAAGGGAACATGAAAAAAAGAAATATTCCTGAAGACTAGAGATTTCACAATAGCTTAAATATATTTTTCGGAATGAAAACAAGTTTCCATGGTAACCAACAACTTAATAATTACTGAGTTAACATTATAACATAATTCCTGACAATTGAGTCTTTTCCCCATTTGTAGCTATGAGGCTTTTTGAAATGAAAATTGAGAAAGCCCACAATGTCTTTCATTAAATTATAAGGTAGTGAGTTTGTTACTGAGTTCTCTAGTCCTAGGGAGGGGGCGAGCTCTGGAGGTGTAGTCTGTAGTGAGTTGCCCTGATTAACTCTGTGGCTGCACCTTTCCGGCAACGTTTTGAATCGACCACGTACTCCATGAGAGAAATATGGGCAGTCTCCTCCTCTGTGATTTACAGGCACAGAAACCGGAGGAAAGGTCAGTTATGTGTTAGTTCTTTGTCCATGGCAAGGAGTTTGAGGTTTTGAGTTGATCTTTTTCTTTTTCTACCTCAGTTAGATCCACTGCCTTTAAGTCATTTCTGGCTCTCAGCAACTCTCCATCCGGTTTCCAAGGCTGTAAATCCTAAAGGAAGGAAAGGGCCAGTCTTCTCCTGTGGAGCCCATGGTGAACTGCTGAAGACCCTTGGCCTTGTGGTTAGTAGTCCAACTTGCTATGAACAGTGCCACTCAATTCCTAGGGCAAATTGTCATTTTGGATTTTATCAGAACCTGGTCCTAGCCTGTTCTAGATCAACTAATACTCTAAGCTAGATATCTGTGAAAAAAATTATGAGATGCCTTTAAATGGAATAGTAGTGCTTTCGAATAAACTCTTCAATATTTAACAATTTTAATAACTTTTAAAAAGTGTTATATTTTAACTGTGAATCATTTCACATTAAAACCTATGGTTTTCTGCCAGAGTTATCTTTAGTAAAAGCTATATGCTTCCAGCCAGATGTGGAGTGAATTGAGTATGAGAGAAATTGATGGCAGATTCCAAATGTTTGAGGGAGGGTTTTCTCAGCGTTTGGGTCTGGACTCTGTTAATACTCTTTTTGACAGTCATAGCCATACTCCCCTTCCCCACCCTATGGGTGACTCATTCAGAACTGCCGAAGAGTATGTGTTTTAGTTCAGTGCTCTTTCTCTCTCCCACTCCTTGCTTCCTCTACCAGACTTTCGGCATCTATACTGGGTTTATGTTTTAAAGTGACAAACAGTTAAAGACCGAAGGAGGTTATTTACATATGAAAAGATTGTGCTTATATTTTAGCATTTTCTCTACGTATAAATTTACTTTGTTAGGGTAAACTCATTTGGCTTCAGGGAAGGTATTTTCCCTATTGTTCATTGCCTTAGAGTTGATTCTAACTCCACTACTCTTTGCATGCCCAGGTAGAACTGCTCCATAAGGTTGTTGGTTTTTTTTGTTTTTTTAAATAAATTGAGACTTAAGGAAAGTTTACAGAAAGATTGGGGTTTTATTCATGCATTGATATTCATTTTTTCCCTCCCCCATTCACTTTGATTTTTTTTTTAAATTCATGCCTCGTCTAAATACTATGTAACAAGAAAGTGAAAAGAGAGCATTATTCTGAGTGAAATATCTCATTCACAATAAGGACAAAAACTGCCGAAGATCACTATTGTGAAAATTGGATGATGACTGAGCAAGTTATATATAAATGTCCATAAGGTTTTAAAGCATGCTTTTCTTCCAAGGTAGATCTGGGTAGCTTAGAGCCATAAACCTTTTGCTGATAGTTTTCCTAGTAATCAAGCATCTTGTTGTTGCCATCAAGTCCACCCAAGACACATAGTGTCCCATAGATAACAGATTGAAACCTTGCCTTGTCATGTACTGTCCCCACAATCTCCACTATGCCCCAGCCCTTTGCTATAGTCACTGTTCCAATCCGCTTCTTTGAGAGTCTTCCTCAGCTTTACTGACCTTTTGCTTTAATTTTATTTTTTCCTCTCCCGCAAGAATTGCTCCCTGATGACAACATGTCTCAAATATGTGAGACAGTTTTCCCATCCTTGCTTCCAAGGAGCACTCTGTTTACATTTCCTTCAAAATAGAGTTGTTTGTTCTTTTTGCATTCCATGGTATATTCAATACTCTTCAACGGCACCACAGTTTAAAAAGGCATCAATTATTATTTTTTTTTCTTCCTTCACTGTACAACTTTCACATAATTAGGAAGCAGTTGAAATACCGTGGCTTGGATCAGACACACCTTAGTCTTCCTTGACATCCTTGCTCTTTAGCACTTTAAAAATAATCTTGATGGTTGCTTTGCCCACTGCAACACGTCTTTTCCTTACTTGATTGCTGGGTATTGATTGTGGATCCAAAAAAATGAAATCTTAGACAACTTCAGCTTTTTTCTCTATCACGATGCTTTTGGTGGTCCAGTGGTGAGGATTTTCATTTTCTTAATGTTAAGATGTAACCAAAATTGAAGGCTGTAGTCTTTGATTTTCTTTAGTAAGTACTTTAAGTCTCCTTTACTTTCTGACAAGATATGTCATTTACATAATGTAAGTTGTTGATTAGTCTTCCTCTAATTCTGATGCTGCATTCTTCTTCATGTCATCCAGTTTCCCTAATTATTTGCTTAGCCCGTAGTCTGAATAGGTATGGAGAAAGGGTACAACTCTGATACACACCTACTGATTTTATGCAGAGTTCCTTTGTTCTATTCAAATGACAGCTTCTTGGTCTGTGTATAGATTTCACATGAGCACAATCAAGTGTTCTGGCATTTCTATTCTTAATGTTATTCATAATTTATTATGATCCAAATGCCTTCTTAAAGTCGATATAAAACAAATATCTGTGTGCCAGTTTGCCAGATTAAGGTGGCTTGCTGTGATATTTGAGCCTTTTTTTACAGTGTTTAAAATACCACCAGGGGCTAGTTGGGCATGTTGTTGTTGTTCTGTGCCATCAAGTCACTTGTGACTCATTGCTAAACTGTGCACAATAGCTCTGAACACTGTCCTATCCTGTGCCAATCTCACTGTCTCTGACAGACCTGCTCTTATTGCCCTTGTCACTGTGTTAATCCATCTCATTCAGGGTCTTCTCTCCTGTGCTATCCCTCCACCTTTCCAAGCATGATATCCCTCTTCAAGGTCTGGTCCCTCCTAGCAACATGACAAGAAGGTGTGAGACAGAGCTTTAAAATCCTTGCCTCGAGAGAGCAACTTGGTTTCAACCTCTCCAGGATAGACCTATTTGTTCTCTTGGCAGTCCATGTATGTTCAAGACTTCTCCAACTCTACAACTCAAAAGCATCAATTCTTCTGTCATGTTTATTCATTATCCAACTCTCTGATGCATAGCAAGTAATTGTAAAGAGCAACACCTGATCCAGGCAGAGACTCTCCTAATTTAGTTTGTCTTTTGATTTCTTGGCTGCTAGTTCCAAGAGTGTTAATTGTGGTCTGGAGCAAGCTGAAATTGTTGGCAGTCTCAATCTCTTCTCCATCTGTTATGGTGCTTCCAAATGGCCCAGTGACACTGAAAAATAGTGTTTGCTCTAGATGAGGCCAGAGAAGTCACAGAAACCTTGGTAAGTAAGACAAAGTAAAAGTAGTAAGGGAAAAGGTAGGCAAAAGTAGGAAAGAAATAACTCCTTCAGTTGTTTTCAACTTTAGTTTAACTATGTACTTATTGTAAAAAAAAAAAAAGAGTCAGGGCAGCATGGAAACAGCTGAGTTTGATCTTTGCTAACTTCACAAAGGGGTACCAGTACTCATAAGCAACATCCAAAATATAAATCTAGTTCCAACAAAGTCCAGCATGGTTATCAACACTTTTGTACCTACTTCTATTACCTGCACCAATTGCATTGCTGTACTATTGAGTTTGAAATCAGTTACAGCAGCTTCACTGACCTCACAGAACCATACTCAATATTATGGGCTTGGCATGTTATAATTTAGGTTGAAAGCAGAATATAAATCCTTAGTTAAAACAACTCCTCAAGGTGACTTGCAGGTCCTTTGACCTTCAGATTCTTGGCTTAGGTCAATGTTAGAAAGTTCTTTTCAAACTCAAACCTATTACCAACAAGTCAGAACTGACTTGCAGTTGATCCTGCCACTGGATTTCAGAGGCCGTAATTCACTTCTCAAGTCAGGAGAGCTTCTCAGGTATGCTTTCAGCTCATTTGTCCTTCAACCTCACTGCTTAGGCCAATGTTAAAAAGTTCTCTTCTAGCTCAAACTCATTGCTTTTGAGTCAGAACTGACTCATAGCTCACCCTCTAGTGGGTTTTCAGGGCCTATGAATAACACAGGAGGGGATTGCCCATCTTCCGTGAAACCGGTGGAGGGTTCAAACCTTGTTCCTTTGTATTGATAGCACAACTCCTAATCCAGTAGTTGCCAGAGCTACAGTTAGGACTTCTCCCCTCAGTCCTCTAGGAAGTTTGGGTGAAACTCTGGTTCAGTGGGGCAGCGATCCCAAGTTAACTCTGCATTGTGTTCGTCTCTGTTTCTCTGCTGCTGCTCGTGCTCTCTTGTAGGCTTCAGTCTTAAGCCCCCAAAAGATGTGTGTTGCATTCCTTGCTTCTTCCTTGCTGTTAATGAGATTCCCACATTAGCTGCTAAACCTTCTCACTTTAAACTTGGTGGAATGGGAAAATATGACCAATACTGTAATGATTAGTTTAAACATACCTTATTTCAGGTTTCCACTGAGTCTTCTGGTGAAGGTTAAAGTGGATAACTATTAAAGCCATTTTGAACAGTAAATCCATGACACCACAACTATTCTTGGATAGATGTTGTAGAGAAAGATTGTGAAACACATTCCTCCTTTTTCCTTTTACTACTATTGTAGAGCAGCATGATAAAATTTGCAACTAAGAGCAAATATTGAGAGAGACAGAGAGTCTGAACAGGGGCAGAGTCCATTGTTATAGAGTAAAAATGGATGCTTCCTATGATGACAAAACAGGAATACATTCTTAAATTGTTGAGTCAGGAACTAAAGATTACAAAATTCATAACTGAAAAACAATCAGAGGTGTTAAAGGCAGGAATCAAGAAGTGAGAATTTGGCAGCAATAAGCCCGTAACACATAAGGAATCAAGATGTGAGAATCTGGCAGCAGTAAGTCCATAACACATAAATAGAACCCCATGATTGATCAAAGGTGTAGACGTTCGGATTATTACAGATTATTTTCTGTTAATCTGTTCTTGCTGAAGAAAAGTGGAACAAGTCTACAGAACCAAAATGTGGCCGTGTGTTTATCTTGCTTGAATTTAAAAACCACGCAGAGAATAGATTTGATACTTGGAACACCAATGACCAAAGACCAGACCAGTTGCGGGATGACATTAAGGAAAACATACACAAAGAAAGCAAAAAGTCATAAAAGAAAGAAAAGACCAAAATGGATATCAAAGGAGATCATGAGAGTCAGTTTTTAACAAGGAAGCTAGAGCAAAAGGAACAAGTGGTAAGGTAAGAGACTGAACTGAAGATTTCAAAGGTAGCTTGAGAAGACAAAGCACAATATTATGATGAAATGTGCAAAGACTTGGATTCAGAAAAGAAAAAGAGGAGAACATGCTTGGCATTTCTCAATGCTGGAAGAACTGAAGAACAAATTCTCTTTCAGCACTGAGTTTCAATACTGATTAAATCTGTGGAAAAAATGTGGAATGGTGCAAGAAGTATCAAAAGAAGGGAGAAGAAATACACAGAATCATTGCACCAAAAAGAATTGGTCAGCATTGAACTGTTTCAGGAAGCAGCATATGAAACCAAGGAACTGAAGAAGTCCAGGCTTCACTGAAGGCATTGGCAAAACATTAAGTCTCCAGGAATTGAAGCAATACCAATTGAGGTGTTTCAACCAATTGATGCATGGCTAGTTATGCTAACTCATCTTTGTTAAGAAATTTGGCTGACAGCTAACTGGCTAACCAGCTGGAAAAGATCCATATTTGTGCCCCATTCCAAAAAAGGGAGCAGTGGATAGAATAAGGAAGTTATCAAACAATATCATTGCATACATAGTGAGTACTTAAATGTTCAGCAAGTAAAATCTTGCTGATATTTAAGAAAAAAATCCTGGAGTAATACATCAACAGGAAACTACTAAACTTCATTATTTTACATGTGAAATTTTACATTGAAAATAGCAGCTCTGAGTGCTAATAAAATTTGTTGTTGCCTTTAAGTCAATGCCTTTCACACTCTTCTACTACAGCAAATCCATTTTGTGTCATGACTCACACACATATCTGATCTACAAACGTAGTTATTTTGACTATGACCCGTGTTTTTAATTCTCCTTTATTTCTTTTAAATTCTATCTTAACAATTGATTTTACTAATTTTACTCCATATCCCACTTAGTTTCTTAGTGCTTTGATAACTAAAAACACCACAAGTAGGTGGCTTCAAAGAGCAGAAATCCCCCTCTCTGTCTTCTTTGCACTAAGAGAAGCTTTCCTGCCAATGGCCCTCATCCCCCGAAATGTGTACCTGCACCCAGTTTGTCTCCACTCCTTCCCTGGTAAGGAGTGCCTCTCAGCTGCTGAGCCGTCCATTGTCTGCAGTGGTCCTGAAACAACCAGAGACTCTGAGAGATGAGAATTTCAGCTGCTTGACAGCCCCACATTCCTTGATTTAATTTGTCCCTAGTCACAACTTCCAAACCAGCACTGTCTCAAAGGATATTGACACAGCAGCCAAGTTCATTGGGATGGGGGCTGCCACAGTTGGAGTGGCTGGCTCTGGAGCTGGGATTGGGACTGTGCTTGGGAGCCTCATCATTGGTTATGCCAGGAATCCTTCTCTGAAGCAGCAGCTCTTCTCCTATGCCATTCTGGGCTTTACCCTCTCAGAGGCCATGGGGCTCTTTTGCCTCATGGTGGCCTTTCTGATACTCTTCACCATGTGAAGGAGCCATCTCTACCTCCCATCGTTTGCTGATTTTCTCCCCCCATGTCTCATCTACCCTATGTGTTCCTTTCTCTGTAATTAACTCCCCAGGCAGCCTGGGGGAAATGATTGGCTCAGAGCTTGACTAAGGAAAAAGAAAGAAATACTGTTAATAAGATAAAAAAAAAAAGAGAGAAGAAAAGTATTTCCTCACAGTTGGAGACTTGATTGGTCCAAATCAACTGTGCTAGCTTAGAGGAAGGTCCTTCTTTGTTTATTTCAGCTTCTAACTACTTACTGACATAGATTCTGCTACCTCATTGCATAACCTGCTCACTCAGCATCTGTGACTATATTCTCTTTGTAAAATATGACTGTGAGAAATTGGTTTGGGATGCACCCTATCCCAGTAAAACCATATTTATATTACAAAAAAAACCCCAATTTATTCCCAAACACAGGTACTGAATAGTTAGGATTTCAGCATATTGTGAGAGACACAATTGAATCCATCACACCCACTAATGACTCATGATGCAAAATTTGAAAAGCATTGTTCTCAAGCTCAAAATGATATTCACTACCTTCCCTGAGAAAGAGAGGAACATTGGAACGGGAAGCAGATGGAAATAATGTACACTTGAGATGGTGATGGCAAGTGTGACAGAAGAGAGCAGAGGCGCAGGACAGGAAGGTGAGGTGCTGATGACCATGGTTCTATACCTCTGAGGGTCACCCATGACCAGAACACATGGGTCTGCCTAGATATAGGATCTGCATTGGCCAGGCCAAGTAAATTGTACCTGAGGATGAGAAATAAGAGATTTGATTCTATATCTATTAGAAAAGCACGTTTCTTCCACAGGCCTGGTCTGTAGCATCCTGTCACTTCCCAAGGGCAATCAGCAAGTGATGACAGGTCAGAGAAAGCTCTGTAATCACTAAAGAGGAAAATAACAGGGGAGGGGCAGGGAATGCAGTTCCTTACGTGAGGGTAAAATCACCTAACTTTTACATGAGTGTCCTTCTTGAAATACACATGTTCTGTCATGCCTCCTTCACCACATGGAAGGTCTCAAAAAACACACGGTGTTAAGGATATTTTAGCTTACAATGAATAATAATTATTAGAGAATAGTAATTATTGTAGTTAGGTAACATTGAGTCAACTTTGACTCATAGTGACCCTATGAAGAGCAGATCTGAACCTTGCCTCATCTTCACCATCTGTGATATGTTTGGATCAATTATTAAATTTCCTTTGCCAGTGCTCCTTGTTGAAGAACTTCCTCTCTTTCTCTCACCTTTTCCATCCTAATGCCTTTTCCTCTCTTATTCCTGGTGAATAGAGACCAATTAATCTCTGATATCCTTCAGCTCATTTTTAAAATCACTGTGCCAATCTGTCTTGCTGAGGGTCTTTCCTCTCTTTCTCGATCCTCCACCTTTCCTAGCATTGAGATCTTTTTTTCAAGGACTGGTGCCTCCAGACAACATGTCTTTGAGGAGCATCAATTGGCAACCTGAAGATGTACCTACCTAATGAGTTGAAATTGCTGATACCTGGATGTAATTTTTGTGCATTGATAAAAGAATTCTGGTGCCTGTCCACTATTGGACTAAGAAGTAAATTTTATTGATAAAATGTCTGAAGAGAAAATTTCTCCACGGTTGGTAGAGGCAGGAGCAGATTGAAGGCTCTTTCCATGTGCCACAGATGGTGGAGACTATGAGTGAGGAGGTTCTGCTCAGACAGCATAACTACTTCTGAAGGAGCAGAAGAGTCAGCTCTGTCTGAGAAAATATTCTGTGTTTCTGAATGTTCTGTCTGGGAAGCAGTGCTTGTTACTGTAGATGTACTATTTCTTGAATGCTGTCTTCCATCCTCTTTTTTTTAAAAAAAATTAATTTTAGTGAAGGTTTAAAAAGACCTTGGATTTCCATTCATTCATTGTTGCACTTTTCTCCCTGCCCACCTCTACCAACCAGTTCACTCTTCTCTTTGAAAAGTAAAAGAAAAAAAATTGTTTTATTGTTATACAATCCCTCCCCCTCAGTCCACTCCACCATGTATCCTTTATTCTGGACTCCTGTCATGACAGTAATACCTAATCATATATTTTAAACAGTACTCTCTTTCATCTGTTTCAATGCAGTATACATTATTTATCTCCTCTTTTCTTAGTTTCCCCTCAACCCTGATGTCAGTCCCACTTTACAACTGTGGCATTGTGTAGTATTTCTCCTTTTGTGACAGAGATATTTCACTCAGTGTAATGTCTTCCAACTCTTTGCCATTGTGAACAAAGCCACAATAAACATGGGTGTGCATAAATCTGCTTGCATGGCAGTTATGATTTCTTTAGGGTATATTCCCAGTAGTAGAATTGCTGGGTCAAATGTTATTTCTGTTTGCAACTTTTTTAGAAAGTTCCATGCCTTCCACAGTGGTTGCACCATTTTACACTCCCACCAACAGTGAATAAGGGTTCCAGATTCTCCACAACCTCGCCAGCATTTGATATTTGCTGTTCTGTTAAATTTTGTTATTTTTACTGGGGAGAGATGATATCTTATAGTTGTTGTGATTTGCATCTCGCTTAGAGCTAGGGATTTTGAACATTTCTTCATGTGTTTGTTTGTCATCTGAATGCCTTCTTTGGTGAACTGTCTGTTCATATCCTATGCCCATTTTTCAGTTGGGTTGTTTACCGTTATCTGTTATGGTGCTCAAGTATTTTATTTTTTTCTTTATTTTTCTGAATACCAATCTTTCTTTATTTGCAAATTTTGCATCATAGTCACCAGTTATTAATAAATCTTGATTTCATATTCTGAAAAAAAGAAGGTGATCATGAAATTCAGATGGAACTGATTCCAGATCACATCTTGGTTCCTATGCACTTACTTTTATTTTCTTTAGCCTCAATTTGAAATTGCATATGATTATTGATAATCTGACCCATAGTCCACCACTGGCCTAGATTTGAGTACTGATATTGTGCTTCCCCAGTAATTATTTTCCACAAATGTAGACAATCTGATTCCTATACATCAGGTGAAATCCATGTGTTAAGTTGTCTTTTGTGTCTTTTAGGAAAAAAAAAAGTATTTTCAATTAATAGATCATTGTATATACAAAATTCATTCTATTCCCAGCTTCATTTCTATCACCAAGCCCATATCTTCCAACTACTGTTCCTTCTTCAGTTCACTACTTCCTACTTTTGCATTCCAGTCACTAATTATCATTAACACATCTTGACTGCAGGTTCGGTCAATTTTAGACTGCAAAATTTGGTAAAAATTATAATTTTCTTCCTCTTTGACTCTAAGATGTCCTACTCATTCAAGTGGAAGTTCATTTGCTTGGTCCCTCCAGTAGTGAGAAGATGAGATTCTTCCTCGTACCCCCACCCCTGATGCTTGTTTAATGCTGGTAGGACCTTCTCCTTTTCTTTCTCCTTCTCTTTCCCCTCCTCCTTTTCCTCTTCCTTCTCTTTTGAGGGTTCTGAGTCCAACCTGGGTTAGGGTTTGTGGAGCTGCTATGTTTTCTGTACAATTGGTCCTTGTCCATTACTTCTCTCTACTTAATAACGGATTTCATTTTCAATAATTTACCCAAAATTTTAGTATCTTAGAATTGACAGAAAATGACTGTAACAATGGGTTTGAGCACAGGATAGGGCAAGATTCACATTCGTTGTTCACAGTGTTGCTATGAGTCATAGTTAACAAGAAGGCATCTCACAACACCAGCATTGAAAATGTCATTCCTTTCTTTATTTCTTTCCATAGTTCCCTTTTTACTGCAGAGGAAAGTGGCTGATTTTTGTTATGTTGCTCTTGTCCTCAGCCACTTTGCTGAATTGATCAATTAGATTCAGTAATTTTTCTTGCAGAGTCTTTTCGATCTTCTTTATATGTTGTTTGTTGTTGACAGTTGCCATCGAGTCAAGGAGTATTTTATAAAGTCTAGATATAATCCCTTATCTGATATGTCATTACCAAATACTTTTTTTCCCCCAGTCTGTGGCTTCTCTTTCTACCCTGTTGGAGAAGTTTTTGGATATGCATAGGGGTTTGATTCTTAGAAGGTCCCCTTCATCTATTTTATCCTCTCCTGGTTGTAGGTTTTTCTGGATGCTTGGAAGATTGTTTATGTTGTGGATTAGGACTTCTAAGAATTCTTCCAAGCTTTTCTCCATTGAAGTTTATAGTCCTTGGTTTTAGTCCCAGGTCCTTGATCTACTTTGAGTTGGGTTTTGGGTATGGAGTGAGGTATGAATCTTGCTTGAGTTTTCTAGTTTTCCAATTTTGTCAACACCATTTGTTAAAAAGGCTGTTTTTCCCCCCACTTAAGTGATTTCATTGTCTTATAAAAAAATCAGTTGACCGTAGGTAGATGGGCTGATTTCCAGGTTCTCAGTTCTATTCCATTAATCTATGTGTCTGTCATTGTACTAGTACCACACTTTCTTGACCAGCACAGTGGTATAGTAGAATTTGAAGTCAGAGAATGAGATGCCTCTTACCTTGTTGCTCTTTTTAAGAAATGCATTGCTTATTTGGGGCCACTTTCAATTCCAAATGAAATTGGATATTGCCTTTTCCATCTCTTTGAAGAATGGAGTTGGTATTTGTATTGAGATTGCATTGAATGTGTCAATTGCCTTTGGTAGTATTGCCATTTTCACAATATTATCTTCCTGTTCAAAAGCAAGGTATGTTCTTCCATTTTTCCAGATCTCTATTTGTTTCTTGTATTAATGTTTTATATTTTTCTCTGAATAGATCCTTTGTGTTTCTGGTTAGATTTACTCCTAAGTATTTAATCTTGTGATTAGCCACTGTAGAGAAATCCAGTTGAATTTTGTATGTTGAGCTTATATCCTGCCACTTTGTTGACTTAGTCAACTATGTCCAGGAGTTTTCTTGCTAAGTCTTTAGGGTTTTATAAGTATGCTATCTTATTATCTGTATATAGAAATAATTTTACCTCTTGTTTGCCTCTTATTTCCTTCTCTTGTCTTTTTCCTATTGCTAAGACTTCCAATATAACATTGAATAAGAGAGGTGATAGTGGGCATCCTTGCCTGTTTCCTATTCTCAAAGGGAATACCTTTAATCTCTCTTCACTGAGAACAATATTGGCTCTTGGATTTGTGTATATAAATATTACTATATTGAAAAAATTCCTCTCTAATTCTATTTTTGTTGTCAAAGGCCTATTCTGTATCAATTGATAGGATCATGTGGTACTTGCTCTTTGCTTTAAGTGATAAATTACATTGCTTTTTTTTCTTATGTTGAACCATCCTTGCATATCTGTTATGAATCCCATTTGGCCTTGGTGAATTATTTTTTTTTTGATGTGTTGTTGGATTCTATTGGACAGGATTTTATTTAAGATTTTTGCATCTATGTTCATGAGAGATATTGGCCTATAGTTTCTATTTTGGTGGTGTCTTTACCTGGCTTTGGTATCAAGGATATGTTTATTTCATAGAATTAGTCTGGGAGAATTCCATCTTTTTCTATTTCCTGAAATAGTTTATGTAGGATTTGTGACAGTTCTTCTGTGAATGTTTGATTAAATTCACTTGTAAAAGCATCTGGTCCAGGGCATTTTTTGGCTAGAAGTTGCTTTATTACCTTTTCAATTTCTTCTTTTGTAATGGGTCTGTTCAGGTGTTCAATATCTGTTGGTGACAGTTTAGGTAGGTTGTGAATTTCTAAGTATCCATTTCCTCTAGGTTTTCATATTTTTTTGAGTATAGTTTTTCATAATATACCAATGTTAGCCTTTTTATTTAGTTGGTTCTATTGTGCTGTTGCCCATTCCATCTTTTGTTTGGATTTATTCTTTCCTTCTTTTCCTTTGTTAGTTTTGCTAACAAAACTAATGATTTTATTGATTATTATTAACTATCAATTTTATTGATCTTTTCAATTGTTTTTCTGTTTTTTATTTCATTTATTTCTGGCCTAATTTTTATGATTTCCATTTTTTAGAGGATGCTGGGTTGTCTTGCTGTTCTTTTTCAATTTTTGGAGATTTTGGGTTAGAGAGTCAATGGTCATTTTTTCCTGCCTTTTGATGTATTTGCTTATTGCTATACATTGACCTCTGATTACCGCTTTGGCTGTTTTCCAGAGGTTTTGGTAAGTGACGTTTTCATTGTCATTTGTTTCAAGAAACTTTTTAATTTCATTTTTTATTTCTTCTACTACCCAGTCATGTTCAAGCAAGGTGTTGTTCAGCTCCCAAATGTATGGTTTTTGCTCCTTTATCATCTTGTTATTAATTTCTAATTTTGTAACATTGTGGTCTGAGAAGATGCTTTGTATTATTTCTATTTTTTTAACTTATTGATGCTTGCCTTGTGACCTACAATGTGATCTATTCTGGAGAATGTTCCATGCACATTGGAGAAGAAGGTGTACTGTGCTTTTTTTTTTTCTTTAGTGCATTAGTCTATAAATATCTATGAGATTGATTTGGTTTATTATGTGGTTTAATTCTTCAGCATATTTGTTTTTTCTGGTAGTTCTATCTTTTCTTGAGAGTGGTGTTGTCTATTTCCTTTTTCAGTTTTGGTAATATTTGTTTTATATATTTTGCAGGTCTTTCATCTGATGTATAGATATTTATTATTATTATGTCCTCTTGTTCAATTAACTCTTTAAGCATTATGTAGTGACCTTCCTTGTAACTTTTGATGGTTTTGCACTGAACTTTATTTTATCAGAGATTAATATTGCTACTCCTGCTTTTGTCTGGTTCCCATTTGCTTGGTAAATTTTTTTCCCCCACCCTTATATTTTTAGTCTTTCTTTATCTTAATTTCTCGGGTGTGTCTCTTGTAGACAGCATATTGATGAATTTTGTTTTTTTTTAATCAAATCTGCTACTATTTTTCTCTTCAGTGGTGCATTCAAACCATTTACATTCATTGTGATTATTGAAAGACAAGGTTTTATTGCTATCATTTTGTTAAGTTGTTTTTGGTGTTGTTCCTGCTTACTTTGGTCCATGCTGCTTTCTGTGGCACCTCTGTAAGAAGGATGTCTCTCAGTGTTTCCTGCAACACTGGTCTTGTTTTTAGAAACTCCCTTAGGTTCTGTTTTTCTGGGAATATCTTGCTCTATTCTTCATATTTCATGGACCGTTTTGCTGAGTACATTATTCTTGGTTGACAGTTGTATTCTCTTCTCCAGCCACCTCTCAATATGATGACCAGTCACTTTTTCTGTGATGCCTTGCACTACACACTGCTTCTGGTCTCTCATGCTGTTGTCCATCTCTTCTTTAGGGAAATGTAAGTCTAAATTCCATGTACCAACTTCAGAGAAAGACTTTTGCTTGAGGCTGTACTGAGGGAAGATCCTGGCCACAGAGCTACTGCTAAGTTCTGTGACTTACTGTCTCTGTTTACACCATAAATCACAGAAGTACAGTTTTTAGAATGTTGACAATAAAGAGACCCTGAGTTCAGATAATACTTCTTTGAATGATGGGGAATCCCCTTGGTTCTCAAGTATGATCTGTAGATACCTGGGGTTCCACAGATGAAACAACTAATCTCATAATAATGCTAAGATGTTATATTTTTCATTGTACTGATATTTGCACTGGTGGTGTGAAATGATTGATGGGTAAGATTGCCGGCTTTTAACAGGAATTTTTTGAGTGTCCTTGGAATGTGTTTCTTTCACTGTGTTCACTACTGTCAGGTCCATGAATCTGCAAAACAAGGAGTCTTCCTTAAGAATCCCTAATGAAGCATAGAAATTATCTCAGCATTAAATCTGGACTTTTAAATACTTTTTTCCTTTTAAATGTTCTGTGTGACAAATTAGAAAGACACAGAAATTTCCTCTGTGTTGGCTAATTTCAGGAGGATGTTTTAAAAAGCTCTGTAATTGGTTGTGTTGCCAGTTGACAAGATATTCTAACCAGGCTCCACTTTACACTTATCCTCTCACCTCTAGCGACTATGTCTTCTTAACTGCTTCCAACTGATGGTATTCTCCAATCCAGTGGCTGCGAACTGGGCCCACCCCTGGGAGCTGTCTCCAGGGCTACGGATTACAGGGTTTGCCAGATTCCTTCACCCTTTCTGTGAAGGCAGGCAGTGTCTTCAAAATATTTTAGATATTTTGTTTGAGTTTACCAGTGAAAGCCCATCTCTAGCACACATTAGGCTAAATGCCAAACTATTGACTCACTCACCGTGTGGCTCATTTCCCACAGACATTGAGGGCCTTTGCAAAATTTCTGATCTGGCTGAGGGGTATGGGTGTGTAATTACCTTTGAAGTGTTTTATCGTCTTTCACATATGATGCTTATGTTACAGAAGAGAAAAATGCAGAGAAGTTACATAACCTGCCTATTTTTTAGCAAACTAGATTTCACTCTTGGTGAAAGATGGAATGAAGGTCAAGAGTTGTTTGTTTAATGTTATAAATAAAGTTTTATCAGAACAAAGCTGTCTTATTTGTGTACATATTGCCTATCACTCCTTTCATACTACAATAGCAGAGAGATGAGTAGCTGATACAAATAAGACTGGCTTGCAAAGCTTAAGATTCTTTTTTTATTCATTTTTAATTTTTTTTTAGTTTCAACTAGTTTATTTACAAAATTCAAACACATTGTTTTCAAGAACAAATTCTTTCCATTTCCTTCATCACCCTACCCAACAAATTGTACAACCCTATGATTAATCCTCCCCTCCCCTTACACATCATCCCTCTGCATCCAACCACACCCACCCCTCTTGAATCCCTATACTCATTCTACAATAATGGTCTTATACAATATTTATCCTTGTGGGACTGAGTTAGTTCACTCAGCATAATGCTCTCCTGTCCCTACCAAGTTATGTAATAATTTGCAAAGTTATTGCTCCTGTATGCTGCATAGTGTTCTGTTGTGTATATGTACCATAATTTCTCAATCCATTCATTTGTGGTTGGACATTTGGTCTGTTTCCATGTTCTTGCAATGGTGAATAGTGCTGCTGTGAACATTGGTGTACAAATCTCTGTTTGTGCCTCAGTTTTCATTTTCTCAGGGAATATTTCAAGTAGTGGAATAGCTGGGTCATGTGGAATTTCTACATTCAGCTTTTTGAGCAACCACCAAACTGCCTTCCAGAGTGGTTATACCATTTTACAGTCCCACCAACAATTTATAAGAGTTCTTTTCTTTCAACATCCTCTCCAACATTTATTACTTGCTGCCCTGTTAGACTTTGCCAATCTTACTGGAGTGAGACGGTACCTCATTGTGGTTTTGATTTGAATCTCTCTTATTGCGAGTGATTTGGAGCATTTCTTCATGTGTCTGTTGGCCATTCTAATATCTTCCTCTGTGAAAATTCTTTCCATGTCTTTTGCCCATTTTGAATTGGG
Source organism: Elephantulus edwardii (assembly GCF_000299155.1). Lineage (NCBI taxonomy): Eukaryota > Metazoa > Chordata > Mammalia > Macroscelidea > Macroscelididae > Elephantulus > Elephantulus edwardii. Next base: position 3,173,684 of record NW_006399801.1, on the reverse strand, counting down.
TTATCAGTCTTGTGGAGGCCCAGGAGTATTCTGTAAACTTTTGTCTGAGATGGTATTGCCAAATGTTTGTTCCCAGTCTGTAGTTTTATTTTCACCCTATTGGAAAAAGTTTTTGATGCACACATGGATTTAATCTTTAGAAGGTGCCATGAATCAATTTTATCCTCTTCAGATTGTGCATTTCTGGTTGTATTTGGCAGTCTTTTTGTACCTAGTGCTTCTAAACTTGATCCCAGTTTGTCTGTTATGAACATTATAGTTTTGGGCTTTACACCCAGGTCTCTGATCCACCTTGAGTTGATTTTTGTGTATAGTGTGAGATGTGGATTCTGTTTCTGCTTTCTGCTGGTTTCCTGACCTGTGCACCTAATGGGAAACCATGTGAGATCTGTTTGCAGTTCCATTGGAGGCTTTCATGTTATTATGGTGCTAAATAAGTTTCCCCTGAACTTGAAAGATTAGATTAAACCTAAGAATTGTCGTTGTGGTTAGGAGCCATTAAGTTGTAAATGACTCATAGAGACCCTATGAACCGAAGAACTGATCACTGTTCATAGATTTTTCCGGAGGCAAGCCATTTCGGAAGTGGATGCCACTCCTGCTTCCAAGCTTATTTTAATAGGGGAGCTCCACCAAACACTTCCCACCATGGGTAACCATTATCACATCTGGCACATCCATGTTACAGTGTTTAGCATTACAGAACCACGAGTTACCTCTGCACAACAATGCACAGACCAGTGCTATACCACCTAGAAGAATGTTTCACAAAAAAAAACATTTGAAAGAAACTTGAGGTCCGCAGATTAAAATCACCCACCTTGTGCTTGGTGGCCTAACTTTCTGTCCACTAGGCCAATGTTGCTCTATGTTCTCTCTTTCTGAAACCTAAGAGAGATTAGATAAAAAGGACATGTGCTCTACTTCAGAACATCAGCTGATGAAAACTATGGATCACAAATGGTTGGATCTGTAATTTGTAATGGGACATTGCAGAGCAAGTGAGCATTTTCTTCTGCTTTACATGGACTGTCATAAATCAAGGTCTGACTCCAAAGCAGCAGACAGTAAAAACAGAGACAGATATAGCTCCCAGATACTGGTTATATGGTTTTTGAGCCTGTTTTCTGCTATGCTAAGTGGTATAAATCACTGAAGGTCACTCTAGGTGGTGGCTCGGACTTTGTATTAGAATCAGCTGAGTACTCATTATATTCCTCCCATTTTTGCTTGGGGCATGAGTGTGAGAAGAGTGTTATCACTGGATGCCTTTGCCTAGCCCTGTCTCTCACAGAATATCCTTCATGGTTAATGGTGTTACTTTTTTGTGGTATGATAAATATGGCTCCCCTCCACCCCCAAAACTGCATCCTTCAACTTAAAAATTCTGACTAAGCATGATTGTAATGTTGCTGTTAAGTGTTACCCCGTTGTAGATGACTCATAGCAACCCTATGAACAAAAGTCCTGAACATGTATAACTTTCATCATTTCTGTAAGTTCATACATAGAGTTTCTGGAGGCAAGCTATTTTGGAAGTGGATGCCACTTCTGCTTCCAAGCTTGTTTTAATTGGGGAGCTCTATCAAACACTGTCCACCACAGGCAACCATTATTGATTTGACACATCAGTGTCACAGTGTTTACATCACGAGTTACTTCTGTACAGCAAATTGACAGACCAAGGTTATACTACTTTGAAGAATATTTGACTGAAAATAATTAAAACCAGACCTGAGGGCATTTTTAAATATGAATCTAAATCCAGTCAGCAAGCAACAGTCCCACCCAAGCCTCAGCCAAAACAGAAAACACACCTTTGTAGAATCCAGCTGCTCCACTCATCATCCCAAACTTTAAAGCAGCCTAGAAAACTTACAAATACATTATTAACTAATGAAACAATTTTTGTTGCGCTCCTACTGAGATTCAGAATAATAAGAATAGAAAAAAGAAGCTCTTCTTTGACAAGATAGATTCTATAAAGAAATAGGAAATCCACTAAACCTATTGAAAATTTGAGCTAGTGAGTGGAGGAAGATCTTACTATGTAGTGGAAAAGTATTTAGCATTTGGCCAGAAAACTATTATCCAATTAGCCAAGATTAATTACTTTAGTTAGTGACTGCTACTGTATGGAGTTATGGTGGTTTATGGTAAGGGATTGTGCTGTCAACACAAAGGCATGTGGTTTGAATTCACCAGGTGCTATGGGAAAAAGATCTCCTTCCATGCAATTTACAGCATCTGAAAACCCTCTAGAGTTTTTTTGGCTATGAGTCAGTTCCAGCTCAAGGATGCGTAACAACAACTGTTACTATAGCAAAGATACCACAAATGGGTGGCTTTAACAAAAAGAAATGTATTCTCCCATAGTTTTGGAGGCTAGAAGCTACTACCTCTCTTTCTCTTTTCCCCCCTTAGAAAAAAGGTGAAGCAGGCCACATGCCAAGGAAAGTCACCTTACATCAGATCAGGGCTGTGACCTAAATAAGGGTTTTGTTTCCCATCCTAATCTTTTTACGAAACTCATCTCAGATTATATCAGAAGGGTTTATTACATTATACATATCTGTCTCATATCTTGCTTCATTAACTTCATAACTAATCACATCTCACAACCTTTTATGAGGGTTGATTACATCATGCATAACTGCCTCCCATCCAGCCTCATTAATATCATGTTGTTTCTGTTATGTGCTTTCCAGTTGACTAAAGCTCCTGGTGACTCTAGGATCAATAGATAAAACTTTGCCCTATTCACTGCCATCCTCATGATCTCTACCATTCTTGAGCCCATGTTATAATCTCTGTGTATCTTGTTGAGGGTCTTCCTCTCCATCCCATCACAATGTCTGATGCAACACAATGTCATTTTTCAAAGATTAGCTTCTACTGACAACATGCTCAAAATACATGAGATAGAGTTTCACCATCCTTTAAGAAATATCAGATTGACCTTCCTCTAAGATAGACTTGTTTGCTCTTTTAGCAATCCATGGGATATTAAGTACTTTTATTAATTTTAATGAAAGTTTACAAAGACTTTGGATTTCCATTAATTCATTGTTGCACACTTTCTTCTCTGCCCACCCTTACCCCACAAGTTCCCTTTTATCTTTGAAAAGTAAGAAAGAATTCTTTCATTGTTACACAATGACCCCACCTCAGTTTAGGGTTGTTTCCAACTCTGCTTTTGTGAACAAAGTCGCTATTTACAGGGGTGTGTATATAGCTGCTTGGGTGGCAGTTTGGGTTTCTTTAGGGTGTATTCCAAGTGTGCAATTGCTGGGTCAAATGGAATTTCTATTTGCAAATTTTTTAGAAGGTTCCATACTGCCTTCCATAGTGGTTGCACCATTTTACACTCCCACCAACAGTGAATAAAGTACTCTTTTCTAATACCATAATTCAAATGTATCAGTTAACTTTGGTCATCCTTATTCATTGTCCAACTTTGAGATGTTTAGGAAGCAGTTGAAAATATCATTCTTAGATCAGGTACAGTTTAGCCTGTAAACGGATATCCTTCCTTTTTGGCACTTTGAAGAGGTCCTTGACAGCAGATTTTCCCAATGCAAAATGTTTTTTTAATTTCTTGATTGCTGCTATTGTGGATGTTGTTTGTGAATCCAAGTTAAATGAAATCATTGGCAACTTCAATTTTTTTCTCCATCCATCCTAATTTTGCCTATTGTTCTATTGGTAAGGATATTTGCTTTCTTGATGTTGAGATATTATCCATATTGAAGGCTGTTGTCCTTGATCTTCAGTAACTGTCTCAAGTCTTTAGGTTCTACAAGCAAGGGTCTGTCATCTGCATAACACAGGTTATTGTTGAGTCTTCCTCCAGTCCCGCGACCACATTCCTCTTAATGTGTCCATCTTCTCAACTGATTCGCTCAACATACAAATTGAATAAGTATTTAGAAAAGATACAACACTGATGCATACTTTTTCTGGTTTTAAACCTTGTTATCTTCCCTTGTTCTGTTCCAACATCTGCATATTAGAATATGTATAGGTTTCACATGAGCACAAATAGGTTTCAGGGATTTCTATTCTTTTCACTATTACTCACAATGTATTGTAACCACACAGTCAAATGCCTTTGTATAGTCAATAAAACATAAGTAAACATCTTTCTGGTATTCTCTGCCTTCAGGCAAGATCCATGTGACATCAGCAATGATATCCTTCATGCCACAGCCCCTTTAGAATTCAGCTTGAATTTCTGGCAGTTCACTGTCACTCTTTCAGCTTTTTTGAATTATACTCAGCAAGATTTTAACTTGCATGTGATATTAATGATTTTTTTTCAATAATTTACACAATTTGTTTCAACACTTCCTTTTGGAATGGGAACAAATAAGGATCTCTTCCAGTCAGTTGGCCAAGTAGCTTTGTGGACTTGCCCATTGCAACATATCTCCTTATTTCCTGACTACTGGTTGTTGTTGTTATGTGCCGTCGAGTCGTTTGAGACTGGTAGCGACCCTATGTACAACAGCCCTAAACCCTGCTCTATCCTGTGCCAATCGCATTGCCTCTGATACACCCATCCCCATTACCCCAGTCACTGAATCAATCCACCTCGTAGAGGGTTTTCCCCTCTTGCACTGTCCCTCTACCCTACCAAGCATCATGTCCCTCTCCAAGGACCTGTCTCTCCTTACAACATGTCCAAAGTATGTCAGACGAAGCCCCAGAATTCTTGCCTCCAAGGAGTATCCTGGTTTGACCCTCTCTAGGATGAATCTGTTTGTTTTCTTGGCAGTCCATGGTGCATTCAATACTCTTCTCCAGCACTACAGCTCAAAGGCGTCAATTCTCCTTCTATCCTCCCTAGTCATTGTCCAACTCTCTGATGCATAACAAGTGATTGCAAAAACCATGGCCTGTATCAGGTGCACCTTAGTCTCCAGAGAGACACTGTTGCTCTTGAGTGCTTTAGAGAGGTCCCTAACAGCAGACTTTCCCATCGCAATACATTTTTTTATTTCCTGGCTGCTGGTGCCAAGAGTGTTGACCGTGGAGCTGAGCAAACTGAAAATGAACAATCTCAATCTCTTCACCATCCATCCTGATGCTACCGATTGGTCCAGTGGTGAGAATCTTTGTCTTCTTGACATAGAGCCTCAGTCCATACTGAAGGCTTCAGTCCTTGACCCTCTGCAGTAAGTACATGAGGTCCTCCTCAGTTTCAGTGAGCAGGGTTGTGTCATCTGCATAACACAGATTGTTGATAGATCTTCCACCAATCCTAATGCCACGCTTCTCCTCATAGAGCCCATCCTCCCAGATAATCTGCTGGTCTGATACTTCTCTAAATCTGAACATCCAGATTAAGACACACTAGGAAGAAGGATTGGCCATGCACTTCCAAAATAGCAGGCCTCTGAAAACCCTATGTACAACAGAATACACATAGAATGACAGAAAGGGTAACTAAGTATGGAAAATGGGGATGGGTGTGTCGGAGACAGTGAGATTGGCACAGGACAGAGCAGAGTTTAGGGCTGTTGTACATAGAGTCGCTATGAGTTGCAAGTGACTCCACGGCACATAACTACAACAACAACATTGTTAACAGCGTGTAACATTTCACTCATCACATGTGCACTTTAGCAGCATTAGTTATGTTCATTATGCTGTTCACCCATCACCATTGTTTAACCATTCTCTGATTTTTTTTTTCGCCCTGCACAAAAGTAGCCCAGTGTCCTGTAATGGGGTGTATTCTTGAGGGTCTCACTTCTGTTGTGTTCCTCAGGTGGACTGTACCTCTTCCATATGCTTCCGGAAGAATCCTGTGGCAGTTCAATGGTGTAAGCATCAGTTATTGGTGATGCATCACTGACAATCTGCTTGGAAGATGAAGAGGCTCTGTTATGAGCTGCTAAGCTCTTTCTGCTTCAGGTGCTGATGTTCAGCCCCTTACAGTGGGAGGGAGCTGGACAGGTGGGACCTGAGAGCCATAGCGTATGACCTTGCTCCATCTTACTTCTCCTTAATTCCTTGGAGGGAGCATACAGGGCTGGTCAGCATCTCCTCCTCCCGGCCACAATGGTACACCGTACCTCTCCAGGCATGAGACACTGTCTCCCTGCTTGAGCTGAGGTCCAGATCTTGGCACATATAGTCTGATACTATATACTATATGATTCTCTCTGACACTAAGGAAACAGTAGATGTGAGTGGTCCAGGAGCTGTTGTTGTGTACCATCAAATCAGCACTGACCCATAGCTGACCTTCTAGCAGGTTTTCAGTTAATTATATGGGAGTAGATGGCTCAGTTTTCTCTTGAAGAGCAGCTGACGGGTTCAAACCGTGTGCTTTTGGGTTGGCAGCACAACTCCTTTCCACTAAACCATCAGAGCTCCCTAAACCTCATTGTTGTTATTGTTATGTGCAGTTGAGTCGCCTGTGACTCACAGCAACCCTGTGTACAACAGACCTAAACTCTGTTCTGTGCCAGTCTCACTGTCTCCAACACACGTACCCCCACTATTCCAGTCATTGAATCAATCCACTTCGTAGAGGGCCTTCCTCTCCTGTGCTGTCCCTTCACCCTCCCAAGCATGATGTCCTTCTCCAAGGACTGGTCCCTCCTTAAAACCTTATTAGTTTTGTTAAAGCCCATTTGGTAAAATGTGTTTTCTTTGAGAAGCACTCTCAGATGGCATGCTGATAGGGGCTCGAGGAGGATGAGACATGCTCATGTTTGACACCTCACCTACCAGGTCATGTTCTTCTCTATCCCAAATGGTGAGAATATGTTCATTCTTCTGCTACGGCTGTCAAGCTTTCCTTCACTTCCCCTGGGGATAAGACAGTTTTAGTCTTTGCAAACAGATCCAAAGAAAAATCGAGCCAAATATGCTGATGTGAGGGCTTTGACCTCACTCATTCATGATGTGGTGCCCACATTTGGCTGGTTCTTACCCACAGGTGCTTGTCAAGGAGGTAAGCCAGATTTGAGCCCCAGCACTACTTAAAATGCCCAGGCTCTAGATATGTAATCAGAATCTCTGTGCCCCAAATCTATTTCTCTCGAGAAATAGAACCATCAAGAACATATATTCACACATACATATATGTATAACAGTTTGTACTTGACCTACTAAATGTTGGCACATTGAATTCACCCAGCAAAGCCTTGGTGTAAAGGCCTATCTGTCTGCACTAGGAAAGCAAATTCTGAGCAGCAGCTCTCCCTGTAATTCATGGGGTGTCTGTGTGTCAAACTGACTCAACAGAAACAGATATTTTTGGTTTTTCTTTTCTTCAGAGTGTCCTAGGAAAAGGCACATTCAGGAAGTGAGGACATGAGGTTTGCTACTGCAGTAACAACTGAAAAAGAGCAAAGTTACCCAAGAAATGAAGCAAGACAAAATATGATCTTCCTCTTGCATTTAGTGTTCATGTTTCTGTTTCAGATGTCCTGGAGTAGGGGATGCATTTTGACTCTGGCACGCTTTCCCTATCAAAATAATCTGTGGATCCCAGTGCTGCTGCAACAGTTACCACAGGTGGGTGCATTTAACAAACAGATTTATTCTCTCATAGTTTAGGAGACAACAAGTCCTAATTTATGATGCTAGCTCACTCTAGGGAAAAGCTTTCTTTGTTGCTTTTGGAGGAATATCCTTATTTCCTTTCAGTGTGTGAAGGCCCAGAATTCTTCAGGGATCTCCTTGTATCTTGACACTGATCTTTTCTGGACTCTGGGAGGTTTTGCTAGCAGAAACTGTAGGTCTAACGGACATATTCTTCTGCATCTCCTTTCTTGGTGGTACTGAGGTTTTCTGCCTCCCTCAACCACCATCCCCCCAATCTCTGCTTATTGTTTATAATCTCTTTTTTACCTCAAAAGTGATTGACTTAAGATAGACCCTGACCATGTAGATTGCATCCTGCTTTATTAACATAACACTAGCCCTCTTATTGAAACAACACAGAGACTAGATTACAGCACACGACAAGGCAGAGGATAATTAGATACAACTGAGAATCATGGCCCAGTCAAGTCAGAATGTAATTTAGGGGACTTAGTTTAAACCCTAACATTGCTTCTTTGCCTTTTGTCTTAGAACAAGTGTATCATCAATTTATAACACCCAGCCTTACAAATCAGTCCTTCACAAAGGAGGAAAGAAGGAATTCCTACCACCACAGCTCAGGGGTGGTAGCCGGGATCCATGGGGTTCCTGTCTTCAGTTTGTCTCCCACTGTGATTGGAACTTTAGTCATAAAGGAACCCCAGAGGGAGCTGAGAAGAACAAGAATTTGGCTAAGAAGTGCCTCCAGGGAAAGGATCCTGGAGCAATAGCTAATGGGGAGAGAGGGGGAAGCTCTGTGATGGTTTAATTACTTTCATGGTGAATTTAATGCTCCCTGATGGCACAAATAGGCAAGTGCCTGATTGCCAACCAAAAACTTGGCAGTTCCAAACTGGTCCACCAGGAAAAAACCCATCAATCCACTTTGGTGAAGATCACAGGCTAGAAATCCCATAGGGTCGTTCTACTTTGTCATACAAGATTTCTAAGAGTCAGAATTGACGCACTGGCACACAACAACTACAGTGATAATTTTCCCCCCTCCACTTTATTTTTATTTTATATTGGTTTGCATGTGTAATTTGTATACATTGTACATAATCAGGGTGCACTGTGTTTATACTTTCCTTCTTTCTCATGTGTTTTAAATGCTCACGTGTGTATCTTGTGTTTTATAAAATGAATCACTATTGATCTATGCCTACTATTACCTCATCTTTTCAGGTCTCCTTGGATCCTTCCCAATTCCTTCACCCCTCCCCCCCAAATCTGTAATCCTAGTGATTTCCTTCCCTCCCCACCTTCCACCCCTTGCTCCCCTGTTTTTTCCCCTTGTGGACTTTTATCCACATCTTACTAAATATCCTTCTATTTTTACAATAACAGTCTTATGCAGCATTTGTCCTCATAAAACTGAGGTAGTTCATTTAGCATAATATTACATAGTATAACATTGTGTGAATGTACCATAACTTCTCAATCCATTTGTTTAGTGATGGGCATTTACGCCATTTCCATTTTATTGCTACTATGAATAATGCTGCTATGAGGATAGGTGTACATATCTCCTTTTATGTCGTGGTTCTATTTTCCTTGGGATATATTCATATTCTTATTGTTGGGCTAGCTGGGTCATATGGGATTTCTATGTTCGGCTTTTTGAGGAAATGCCAAACTGCTTTCTAGGATGATTGTACCATTTACAATCCCACCAGCAGTACATGAAAGTTGCAATCTCTACATGTCCTCTCCAAAGTTCATTGCTTGTTGTTCTGTTAAACTTTGCTACTGCTGCTGACGTGAGCCGGTATCTCTTTGTGGTTTTGATTTGCATATCTCTTATTTCTAGTGATTTTGACGATTTCTTCATGTGTTTGCCATCTGAATGTCTTCCTTTGCGAAAAATCTTTCCATGTCTTTTGCCCATTTTGTTACTGGATTATCAGTCTTTTCTGTATAGAAGCCCTAAAGTGCTCTGCAAACTTTTGTTATGAGACCCTGGTCTGAAATATCATTGGCAAATGTTTTTCCCCAGTCTGTAGGGTTTCTTTTCACTCTGTTGGAAAAAGTTATTTTAGAACACAGGAAAGTAATCTTTAGAAGAATCAATTTTATCTTTTCTGGTTATGCATTTCTGGCCATATTTCCAAGCCCATCTATATGATAGGCTAGGAAGAAACCCTCAAAGTCTCACAAAATAATTAGACCTAGTAGGACTGTTTAGGAGAGTGGCAGGATATAAGATCAATATACAAAAATCTGTGGCATTTTTCTACAAGAAAATATGGAAAAGGGAACCCAGAATGTAATAACATTTACAAAACTAAGAGACCTGCAAAGAAACCTAACTAGAGACACAAGAGACCTCTTTATAAGGACAACTACAAGTCTCTATTGCCAGAAGCAATAAGAGACTTAAGTAAAGGGAATAATATTCCCTGTGGGAGCTCTGCTGGCCTTGTAGCAATAAGTTGTGCTACAATCTCGAAGGCACACATTTCAAGTCCACCAGTTGCTCCATGGAAGAAAAATGGGCATTCTCCTCCTGTGCAATTAACTGCCTTTGAAAAACCCACTAGAATGTCAGGTATGGGTCAGTTCTGACTCAATGGTAGACAACAACAATATGGATAGGAGGATTCAACCTGTTGAAAATTATAATCCTACCAAAAGCAATCTACATGTTAAACACAATACCAAAACAGATACCAAATTCATTATTCAAAGAGAAAAGTCAATTGGCAAGTTTGTTTGGAAAGAAAAAAGATCCTGAATAAGCAGAACACTTTTGAAAAACAATAATGAAGTGGGAGATACAGCACTCCCTGTTCGCAAAACATACTCTACAGCTGTAATAATCAAAACAGCATAGTACTGGTACAATAACAGATACATATACCAATAGAACAGAATCGAGAATTAAGAGCCCAGAAATTATTCATCTACCTACAGTCAAATGGTTTTCAACAAGGAAACAAAATCTATCAAATGGGGAAATAACAACCTCTTCAACAAATAGTGCTAGAAAAATGAAAGTTCTTCCTGCAGAGAGCTAAAGCAGGATCCACATCTCACACCACACACAATAATAAACTCAAGATAGATCTTATGGCACGAATAGGCTAGCAAATATAGCCAGAAAGGCACAAACAGGAAAGGATAAAATTGATGGATGGGACCTTCTAAAAATAAAGTCCTTATGAGCATAAGAAACTTTCCCCAATAGGCTGAGAACAAAGTCTAAAGACTGGGAAAAAAATTCATCAATGACATTTCAGACAAGGTCTTCATGAAAGTTTATAGAATGTTGCAGAGCCTCCACACGACTGATAACCCAGTAGCAAAGTGGGTGAAAACATGAAAAGATTCTTGATAAAGGAGGACATTTGGATAGACACATGAAGAACTATTCAAAATCACTGGCAATCAGTGAGATGCCAATCAAAACAACAAAGGAGTACCCTTTCACCTCAGTAGCAAAGTTAGATAGAACAGCAAACAATAAATGATGGAGAGGCTGTGGAGAGATTTAAACTGTCATGCTGGTGGGATTGTAAAATGGTGCAACCACTCTGGAAGGCACGTGAGCATTTCCTCAAAAAATTGAACATAGAAATCCCATATGACCTAGCTATTCTACATATGCCTGAAAGAAATTAGAGCTGAGACACAAACCGAGATATGTACACTTATGTTCATAGCAGCATTGTTCACAATAGCATTAAAGTGGAAATAGTCCAAATGCCTATAGACAAAGAATGGATTGAGAAACTGTTATGTGTTCAAACAATGGAATACTATGTAGCACTAAAGAACAATACTTTCCTAATATAATGTAGGAAAGTCTAGAAGGAATTATGCTGAGTGAACTCAGCCTCACAAGGGCAAACACTGCATAAGACTATTATGGTAAAAATAGAAGGTTACCTGAGCAAGATGGGCATAAACGTTTGGAAGGAGAAGGGGAAAGGGAGTGGAAAAAGGGGAAGGAGGAAAAACATTAGGATAGCAGAAGGTAGTGGGTGGAGAGGAAGGATTCAATGGGTACTTGAAAAGACGGGTTAATAATAGACATAGATCAATAGTAATTAAGTATATAAAATGGAATATTGGACATGTTGTAAGGAGAGACAGGTCCTTGGGGAGGGACGTCATGCTTGGTAGGCTGGAGGGACAGCGCAGGAGAGGAAGACCCTCTATGAGGTAGATTGATTCAGTGACTGGGGTAATCGGGATGGGTGTGTCAGAGGCAATGCGATCGGCACAGGATAGAGCAGGGTTTAGGGCTGTTGTACATAGGGTCGCTATGAGTCGCAAACGACTCGACGGCACATAACAGTAGCAACAACAACAACCATGTATATAAATCAAACACGATGTAAATAAAAAATGATCTAAAACACGTACAGGCATGAAATAATGTGTATGAATTATTGTGTGCAAACCAATAATGATACTAGAAAAGGGGGGGGAAGCCTTCAAAACCACTAGGTAGTTCTACTCTGTCTTGTAGGGCTACTATGAATGGTAATCAACATGCCAGTAGTGGGTTTGGGTTTAGTTTTTATAATCTCTGTGGACAAGTGAACCAAGTAGTGGACTGAATTTGCCTTGATCATCATCCCCATTTTACAGATGAGAAAACCAAGCTGGATGTGGAGCCCACTGTGCTGGCTCAGAGTTGGATAGGTATGTAGTGAACCAGCACTAGAGCACAAATCAGGAACAGAGGTGTGAGCCTAGTCTAAGGTGTGTGATTTGAATGACATTTTTCCCTGTTTTCCCTTCTAGTGATTCCTGGGGAAGAAAAAAAAAGAGTATCATTTTTGGGAAACAAACCATGCCCAGAGCCTGATGGTGCCAAACATCCTATACTAAAAACTCTTCAAAACGGATTTCATCTTTGGGCCTACATAGCTCTCAATCATCAGTTCATCTTACTCAGCCAAAAGTGAGTTATATCCTTTCTAACAACATTAGCATCCATGATCCTAAATTACTGAAAATAGCAGGGATAAGAGAGCAGAAATGGAAGAATCATATAGGCGACTGTAAGCAGGAACCTGAAGAAATAAATAACAGCTCCTGTCAGTAGATGGAAGCACAGATGGTACTAATTTCAAGGTTGGCAATTCAAAACTCAACTAATGGCAAAAGCAAAAGAGTATGATTTTCTGTTTCTTTAACACGTGAGTTTGCTTGAGTGCTGGCAGAGACAAATGGAAAACTTACCTCGTTTCTTTCTGGGAGCAAAGATGAATAATTAGATCAGAGAAGAAATGTAAATAGTCTATACATGTAGGTGCAGACATGTGGTTTCTAATCTTGCAGATCTGCCTGAAATTCGTCATGAATTCACAGAAGGAAGATGATGGACAATGAAAGAACTAGTGAGAAATCTGGTGCCTTCTTATTTAATACACAAGGAATCTGAAGCTCCCGTAGGTTAAAGTTGGCCAGAGGCAGAGCCAAGAGCAGTGTGACAGGCCTTAAAATCCTCTATGGTCAACTTTTTGACCATTGGAATTCCATTTGTTTATGCGGCAGGCTTCTTATTTTTGAACCATGGAGCTATCTCTTCCCCTACCTTAGCCATTCAAAGCTAAAACCACATATGCCTTCATGCTCCTGAGAACTAATCATTGGATTTTTGTTTCTTGCAGATGGCTTACGTGAAGATGAGATGTGTCTATATTTTCCTTCTGTTTCTGGGAGCCCTTTGCTTGTATGTTAGCAAGTACAATGTAACTCCATTTAAAGAAGAGAGATTTGTTTTCAAGAAAGGAAGTGGGATCTTCCTTCAGCTCCCGGAAGTGGACTGCAGGCAGAACCCGCCTTTCCTTGTCCTGCTGGTGACTTCCTCACATAGTCAGCTGGCTGCTCGCATGGCCATCAGGCATACCTGGGGAAAAGAGAAGGTTGTGAAGGGAAAACGAATAAAAACTTTGTTTCTCCTGGGTGCTGCAACCAAACAGGATGAAATGACAGCGGTGGCCTATGAAGGTCAACAACATCAGGACATTATCCAGAAGGACTTTGTGGATGTCTATTTCAATTTGACTCTGAAGACCATGATGGGCATGGAATGGGTCCACCACTTCTGCCCTCAGGCTGCCTTTGTGATGAAGACAGATTCAGATATGTTTGTAAATGTCTACTATCTGACTGAATTACTACTGAAGAAAAACAGAACAACTAGGTTTTTTACGGGCTTCTTAAAAATGAATGAATTCCCAATTAGAACAAGGTTCAGTAAGTGGTTTGTCAGTAAACATGAGTATCCCTGGGACAAGTACCCACCGTTTTGCTCTGGCACGGGGTATGTTTTTTCTAGTGACATTGCGAGCCAGGTGTATAATGTTTCTGAGAGTGTTCCCTTCATTAAATTAGAAGATGTGTTTGTGGGGCTCTGCCTGGCCAAACTGAACATTAAGCTGGAGAAACTTCACTCAGAGGAGACCTTTTTCCCTGAGGGGTTGCATTTCTCCACTTGTCGCTTTAAGAAAATTGTGGCCTGCCATTTTATCAAGCCTCCAGAAATGTTGATTTATTGGCAGGCCCTGGAGAATTCCTGGGGACAGAAGTGCCCAGTTGTTTGAAGGGAGCCAAAGGGCATAGCTGAACAAATGTCAGAGCACCACAGTGACTGTCATAGCTAAAGGATGGCAGTGCTGAGAGTCACTGGAGGGAGTAAATACTTGAGAGAGGGGGAAGATAGCCTTCTATCTTGCAGATGCAAACTAGAACACACTCATAAATGTGATCACTGATGAATTCTACATGGTGCCCCAAGAAATAATCAGTAGCATCTCTTGAGGACCTTCATTATTGCTTTAAGTGTTGAGCAGACTCATAGCACTGGCCCATTTCAATGACTGGTATCCATACAAAGCGATGGAAATTACCATCCACATTTTGCAGATGAGGAATCTGGCTCAGTGAGGCACAGTGGTCCATCCTGATGCTCCTAGTTAGCTCACCGTGGAGCAGGATGGGAAGCTAATCCTCCCCTGCCCCTTGTGGGAGAAAATGATGAGAACAGAGGCTTACAGAGAAGTTTCTGCTCTTAACTATTTTGTTCTAAATCCCCTTCATAATTCCCAGTCCTTACATTTTTGAGTTTTAACCTTAGCTTGACAAAACTCACCCCCAGCTTTCCCACTTGATGCTCTGAGATGGGTCTGTGAGTCCCTGTTAGCAGCCTGGCACGCCACACACACCACAGTCACACCTCAGAAGGTACCAGTACAGGGACTGTGGCTCCCCTCACAGGAAGTGTCCTGTCCTCGACAGAAATGGGTTTTTGTAACATGGGCTGAGAAATCCCTGCAGGCCCAGCTGTTGTCAGACACCCCCAGTGCATTGCTCTCCTCATCATGCAGGACAACTTCTCAGAGCTGACTGGGGGGTTCACTTGTTTGTTCTTTGGTCCCTGGGAACTAGCCACAGCCCTTTGAGTACTTCAGTTTTTCAGTACAAATGAAAAAGACAGCTGCGCACAAGAAATGGTCTGTGCAGGATTCTGGGAACTTCAGCTGGGCTTCAGTTGCACTTATGCCAAAGAACCCGGACACATCCAGGCCCTGGTAAAAGGTGTCTCCCTCCGTACCTTCTCCACCCTGACCCAGGCTCATCTTACCTGAATTTCTCAGCTGTCCAGGAACAACTTAAGTTTGGAGTTTCTTCTCACTGGAGGTTTTCATGAGCCTGTTTTCCAGGGTGTGTGAGGCAACGTGGTACGTCTTCCCAACTGCTCTCGGACCACAAGCAAATAAAGTCATCTTGCTGCTGACCCCAGGAATGATTGTTTTTACTTTGGTTTTACTTGGCTTTATGAAGTACCTAAAGAAAAGGTATCACACAGCTCCACCATTTAGCCATGCCTGACTAAATCCCTAACCTGAACTCAGGAAAATATATTTGTTGCCAAACTGGTGAAGACGTTGTTAAACCACTAAGTGAGCTCTTCTAGCATCCTAATTTTGCACAAAGTTTTTTGTGTCTTAATTGTGCTGCTGCTTGGCAGGTGGGTTTGCTCATTCTGGCTGCTCTGAGTGCCCCTGTCTTACTCAGCCTAATCTCAGGTTGCAAATGTGGAATCTAAGCTTGTTTTTTATGCCCATATTTCATAAGAGCTGGGCCCATTGGAGCTATAGCCTCAGATTCTGAAGACAATGATGTGTTCGAGAGTGAACACGCTCGTCTGCCTGTGGGGCTGAGTCTGTACTCATGTTTTCACCTTGTTAGATGTGAATCTTTGTGGCCCTCAGACATGGTGGGCAGTAACTGAGGTGCTCTGGACATCAGCCTGCAACCTTGGATCACAGGAAACAGGAGTGGGCCTTGCTTGGACTTTTTTGTCTGAAGGGTTTTCTGCAAATCTCTTTTCTTTCTCCAATATTTATAAAATAAAGACATTCGCTATGGGATTAGTGATATATTTCATGATTGTTGAAACTAGAAGGGCCCTTGGAGTGTAGACAGTCCCTTCTTTACTTTTATGCAAGATGAGCCCCAAGATCAGGAGCTGGTTAGCAGTGGAATCGGGGTCCTACCTAGTGTGTGTTTGCTGAGGCCATCTTGCCTATGCAGAGGGGTAAGAAGCAATAAATTCACTAACAAAGGGACAAAGCAGTCCTTTCTGGAGAATGCACAAGGCTCTTTTAAGGTGTTTAACAAGGGCTGAGGAAGAGCCAGGGCTGTGGAGTGGTGACACAGAAGCTTCATATACAGCTTCCAGGAGAAGAAGGGTTTCAATGAACACTATTTACCTCATATTAAAAGAAATACTTTCTGTGTAGTGATTCATTTAAATACTCACAATAACCCCATGGAGGAGGCTATTATTCTGGTTTTATATATGATGAAACTGAGGCAGAGAAAATTTCAGTGTAGTCCATAGCAAATTTCACCACGAATTCAAAGGCTGCATATCTGGTGGATCCAAACCAGCAGCCCTGTGGGAGAAATGTGGCCAGTCTCCTTCTGTTTTGATTTACAGTCATCTGTGTTGAAAGCAACCCTTTGGTGGTGAGTGAGATCCCAAAGTTACATGGCTGAAAGTTACAGGAAAGGGCTATGACCACAACCTTCTGTGTATATTTATAACAACACTGTGCCCCTGGGAGTCTCCCTAGCTGTCAGCTTACCCTCTACTCCACTCCAGTGTTGCAGGGGACTTGGGTGCTCACTGCATTGGCTGCATTTTCAGGTACTTCTCTGTCCCCACTAGGACACATACCCACTGCAGCTTCTGAGCTCCTGTGTTCTCCCTGTCACTGTGACTTAAAGAAATGAACCATTAAACTTCATAAAGCAGCTCCTCCATTTTGAACTTTGTTTCCAGCCCTCATGTCCTCAAGAACACAGTTCTTGCACTTGTCCTTGCCCTCTATGAATTGTTCCCAGAAGCATGCAAACACTATTTTCCTCATCTTAAAAAAAACCCTACAGTTTTCCCTTGACCTCATGGTTCCTGTAGCTACTGCCTCATTTATTTACTCCTTTTGCAGTTAAACTTCACAGAGGAGTTTTATCTTTACTTCAGGCCCTTTCCTCTTTATTTATTCGATTGAATTTTTTTTAATTGTGCACCAAAATATTTGTCACTATTCTTTCCCAAAATACTCCAATGCTATTAATGTAATCTCAAATCAACTTGATGGCAATGAACAATGAAATTGCCCTTAAATCCTTGTAGGCAGGGCTGGTGGTGTGGTCCATTGGGGACTGGGCTCTAAACTAGAAGCTATGTTTCTCCAGTGTCTCAAAATCACCTGTGGCTCCATGGGAGGAAGGTGGACGATCTCCTCTTGTGGTTTACATCATCAGAAGCCCATTGAAGGTCAGCTATGAGTCACTATCCACTCAACATACTCAAAATACTTGACTTGAAATCCCCTGTGGACAGAGTTGGCATTGCCCACTCCACCTTGGTGGTGCATATCATATCATATCATGGTGGTGTCACGTGACTGGACATGGCAGTCAGTCCTCAACTCACTTAGCCTCTGGCTTCAGACACTGCTGGTAACATATTTGCTTCTTTGGTGAGGCCCCATCACTAACTCCCACAAGATTCAGTGCCCTTGCTTTCCTTTTCTCACCAGTACTCCTCTTCTGTCGTCTTTGCTAGTTCCTTCTGTCTACACTGACCTTTTAGTGCTAGAATGTACAAGGATCAGATGTGGTCCTCCAGCCTTCTCCAGTTATGTTCATTCTGTTGATCCCAGCCATTTGCACAACTATACATTTCAGTTATACTGATGTTGCACCCAGATCTCCTACCCAGAGCCCTCACTTGCTTTTCAGTTTGTTGGACATTGGATAATGAGAAAATCCAAAATGGAGCTCCTAAGTCACACGTTTCCCCACCTCCCACCTCCCATTGCATAATCCATTCCATCCTCAGCCTTCCCTATCTCTGTAATAGTGACACCAGCCTTCATATGGTTGATGCCAAAGATCTTGGAGTCATCCTTAAATCCTCTTAGTCACTGCACCTAAGAAGATTATCTTCAAATTATATCCAAAGTCCAACCACTCTCCTCTATCATCCTCTCTCATCCTCTAGCTGGTGCCCTCATCCCCACTCCCAGATTCTTTTACTGTTTCCACCACATAGCATTCAGAGTGAATCTTTGAAATTTTAAGCCAGAGCCTCTCTGCTTAAAACCCTGTAGTGACTTCCCATTGCATTTAAAAAAATTATCTTTAATGTCATTATTTGCCTTGGTTATTTTTTAATCCTGTGCTGTTCCTTGAACATTGCAGTCATTCTTCCATGCCAGGGCTTTGGCGCTGGATGTTCCTCTGCTTGGTACATCTTTCCTCACATCCTATCAAGACCCCATAGGTCAAACATTGTATGTGACTGCATTTAACTCCCATCCCCAAGTCTCCTTACCTTGCTCTTATTTTTTTTTTATTTCACTCTACTTATTTCTAACAAAGCCTTTGTTATTTTTAGGTGATTTTGAGTCAAATACAACTTAGTGGTCATATGAACAACCGATCTGAACCTTGCCTGATTGTATGCCATCATCACAAAGTCTATAATACCTATTTCTTATAATGAATTTTTTATTTTTTTATTTGCATCCACTTGTAGGTGAGCTTTCTGGGAAAATAGATTTGTGTCTGTTTTGGTCAATAATATGGCTCACATTTTTAGCCCACTACTTTGTACTCAGTAAATGCTTAATTAACACTGGTTGTATGGAACTCAAGAAACCATTGTAGAATATTGTTTTTAAAAGAAAATAAGTGGATGTGGACAAGTGCAAGAAGGATTTATAAGATATAATTAATATATTGTTGTTCTGTACCATTGAGTTTGAACCAACCCACTAGTTCTGCATAAATCTGTAAATGGAAAGTGGGTGCATTTTGGCTGAAAATTTTCATCTAAAAATCTGGGAATGATATTCAACAGTTATTCATTCCCTGGCCCCCCTTTTCTCTGTAATAGAAAACCTCATACACTGACATGTAAATAGAATCATATTATGTCTTCACTTTCATGTCCTCCAGCCTCGTGCACGGCCAATCACAGCTGATCTCAATCCCACTTCTGTTGCCTTTGGTACCACTTTTCTGACACTGTTTGATGACTGGAAAACATCCACCTGTTTTCCTCACCTGTATCCAGCTTTTGGTTATCATTTCTGTGCTACAGGACAATTATAACAAGTCAAGTTGTGAGGAAATGATCATTGAATCATCAATGTTATTGTTAAATGCCGTCGAGTCATAGACAACTCATAGCGACCCCATGAATGAAAGACCTGAACACTTGTATAACTTTCATCCTTTCTCCAGGTTCATAGGGTTTTTGGAGGCAAGGTATTTTGTAAATGGATGCCACTCCTGCTTCCAAGCTTGTTTTAATCGGGGAGCTCCACCAAATACTGTCCACCATGGGTAACCATTCTCACATTTGACATATCAATGTCACAGTGTTCAACTTCACAGAAAGCACAAGTTACCTCTGTACAGCAAGTGGACAGACCAGGGCTATACAACCAAGAAGAATGTTTGACCAAAAACAATTAAAGACATGCCTGAGGACTGCGGATTAAAGTCACCACCTTTGGCTTGGTAGCATCACTTTCAGTCTACTAGGCCAACTGATCTCTCTATGCTGGTGTGGTTGTTAAGTGCTGTTGAGTCATAGGCAACTCATAGCGACCCCATGAATGAAAGACCTGAACACATGTATAGCTTTCATCCTTTCTCCAAGTTCAGAGGGTTTCTGGAGGCCAGCTATTTTGAAAGTGGATGCCACTCCTGCTTCCAAGCTTCTTTTAATCAGGGAGCTCCACCAAACACTGTCCACCATGGGTAACCATTATTGCATTTGACACGTCAATGTCACAGTGTTCAGCTTCACAGCAACCATGAGATACTTGTGTACAGAAAGTGGGCAGACCGAGCATTTCATACATGTGTGTCCCTCCTCAAGATGTTAAAGGCCCTCCTAAAGTCCAGGTAGAACCAAGATTCACAACACACTGGCCCTTAGCCCTCAGCCTACAGGCGTGGCCAAATATTTCAGTATTTTACAATTCTGGCATGCCCAAATGCCGGTGGACTCTGAATCAGAAACCGCCAATTCATCTGGCAAGTCTCCTCTGCTGACACCCACTTGGGATGCAAAGAAAGCCACAAGATCCCTGAGTGTGTCATACATGTGTGTCCCCTTCTCAGGATGCAAGAGTCATTAAAAGGACCTTTCAATCTAGTTATATCTTGTATATAAAGAACTGAGCCCTAGTGGTACAGTTAAAACATTCATCTGTTAACCAAAGGATAGGCAGTTTAAACCCTCCAGTTGCTGTGCAGCTGTTACAGTCTATTTCTGTGAAAATGTACAGCCTTAGAAGTCCTACAAGGCCATCTGATTCTGTCCTTTAAGGTCTTTGTGAGTGAGAATTTACTGCACATGTAAAGAACCATACATTTTCATCCTCATAACAATACAGAGAGCATTATGTCAATATTTCAGGTTTTAAAATCTAGAACTATCTAGGAATGTCTTACATCTTGAGTTTTGCAGGTGAACTCTGGACTTTTGTACTTCTATCACTTGGTATCCTATGACCTGGTCAGTTCATGTATGAAAAATGTGGATGGTTTCTAGGTGACCCAGCAAAGATCAAACTTGTGAACTTGAGTGTGAATTCTGTGAAAGAGTTTAGTAGCTGAAAGCCAGACCTTATTTTAGTAGGAAGTTTCTTTAATAAATAAGTCTGTAACATAGACCCTCAAGGACTGTATTTCCTAATTGTTGTTGTTATGTGCCATTGAGTCACCTGTGACTCATATCACCCTATATACAAGATCTTTGAAGCCTGCCCTATTCTGAGTCAGTCTCAACGACTCCAACTCGCCTACCTCTAATACCCCAGCTACTTATCAATACATCTCATCCAGAGTCTTCTTCTCTGTGCTGTCCCTACACCCTTCCAAGCATAATGTCCTTCTCCAAGGACAGCCCCTCCTAGCCATATGCCCACAGTAGGTGAGATGGAGCTTCAAAATCCTAGCCTCCAAGGAGAAACTTGCTTTCATCATTTTCAAGACAGATCTGTTTGTTTTCCTGGTGGCCCATGGTATGTTCAAGACTCTTCTCCAGCACCACAACTCAAAGTCATAATTTCTTCTTGTCATCCTTAGTCACTGTCCAGCTCTCGGATGCATTGTAAGTAATTGTGAAGTCCATGGCCTGAATCAGGTGCACCTTAGTCTCTAGACTGACATTGTTGCTTCTCAGTACTGGTCCTTGACAGCAGATTTTTCTGAGTGCAATTCATCTTTTGATCTCCTGACTTCTGGGGCAAAGAGTGTTGATTGTGGAGCCGAGCAAGGTGTAACTATTAACAAGCTCAATCTCTTCTCCATCTATCATGGTGCTGCTAACTGGCCCAGTGGTGAGAATCATTGTCTTCTTGATGTTGATGTTCAATTCATGTTGAAGACTACAGTCCTTGACCTTCTGCAGCAAGTGCAGAAGGTCCTCCTCAGTTTCAGCAAGCAAGGTTTGTGTAATCCACATGCCATCTGCGTGTTGATGTGTCTTTCTCCAATCCCGATATCACATTCCTCTTCAGAGCCCAGCCTTTTAAATGATCTGTTCTGCATATAGATTGAAAAGGCATGGAGACAGGATGCATCCCTGATGCACTCCTTTCCTAACAGAAGACTAAATAATTAAAGAGCCCTGGTTGCAGAATGATTAAGCTAATGGAAAGGTCAGCAGTTTGAAACCCATGAAGTGGCTCCCAGGAGGAAGATTTGATTGTGTTATATTGATTAAGAAAAGGCATTTTAGTGTGTGGATCATAAGAAATGATGGATAACATTGAGAAGAATAGGAATCCTAGAATACTTAATTGTGCTCATGCGAAGCAGTGTCCAAACAGAATGAGGGAACGACACTGCATGGTTTTATATCAGGAAAGATGTACATGCTCATTTCATTTATCCTTTTTCTATACCTGTTCAATCTGTATATTGAGCAAATAAATTGAGAAGCTGGATTTTCTGAAGAATGTGGCATTAGGAAGACTTATTAATGACTTACCTTATGGGGATGCCATAGCCTTGCTTGCAGAAAGTGAAGAAAACTTGAAGCAATTACTGCAGAAGATCAAAGACTACAGCTTTCATTATGGGTTACTTCTCATCATCAAGAAAACAAAAATCCTTACCACTAGAGCAATAGACAACAAGATGATAGAGAAAAGATTAAAGTGCCAGCAATTTTTATTTAACTTGGATTCACAATCAACCTTCCTTGTAGCAGATTTCATGAAATTAAAATATATGTTGCATTGGGGAAATCTGCTGTCAAGAATCTCTCCAGTTCTAAAGAGCTGGAATGTAAATTTGAAGACTAAGGTGTGAGTCGGCTAAGCCATGATATTTTCAATTGCTTCCAAAGCATCTGAAAATTGGACTGTGAATAAGGAAGACTGAATGACAATTGATGGCTCTGGACTGTAGCATTGGTAGAGTCTTGGGTGCTGTTGATTGACAAAAAACCAAACAAATTTGTCTTGAATTAGATGCAACCACAGTGCTTCTTAGAGACAAGAATGGTGGAACTCCACTGACTTGTTCTTGTTGTGTTTCATGGAGTTGGAACTGACTCACAGTTGACCCTCTGGTGTTTTTCAGAAACATTAAATTGCATGGGAAATTATTGCCCATCTTTCTTCTGCAAATCAGCTGGTGGATTCAAACAATGTACCTTTGCAATGGCAGTACAATTCCTTACCCTTAAGTTACCAGAGCATTCTGTCTCACTTACTTTGGGCATATTTCAGGAGGAACCAGTAGTCTTTGGAAAGAGATCATTCTGGGAGAAGTTGAGGGCCAGTGAAAGAGAGGAAGTCCCTCAATGACAGGGACTGACACAGTGACTACCACAATGGGCTCGAGTGTGACAGAGATCATAAGGATGGTGCAGGATAGGGCAAGGTTTAGATTTCTTGTTCTTAGGGAACAGCACATCAACAGAGAACTGCCAGAAGTCCAGGCTAGGTTTAGAAGGTGTCGTGGAACTAGGGATATTGTAGCTAATGTTAGATGGATCTTAGCTGAAAGCAGGGAATACCAGAAGAATGTCTATCTGTGTTTCATTGACTATGCAAAGGCATTTGACTGTGTCGATCATAACAAACTGTGGCTGACTCTGAGAAGAATGGGAATCCAAGAACACTTGACAGTGCTAATGTGAAACCTATACTTGAACCAGGAGGCAGTCATCAAAACAGAGCAAGGAAACACCGCATGGTTCAAAATTGGGAAGGATGTACACCAGGGATGTGTCCTATCTCCATATGTTTTCAATCTATATGCAGAACAGATTATCTGGGAGGCTGGGCTGTATGAGGAGAAGTGTGGTATCGGGATCGGAAGAAGATTCATCAACAATCTGCGTCATGCAGATGACACAACCCAGGAGGACCTGATGTGCTTGCTGCAGAACATCAAGGACTGCAGCCTTCAATATGGATTGAAGCCCAATATCAAGAAGACAAAGATTCTCATCGCCGGGCCAATTGGCAGCATCATGATGGGTGGTGAAGAGATTGAGACTGTTAACAGCTTTAGTTTGCTTGGCTCTACTGACAATATTCTTGGCATCAG
Organism: Elephantulus edwardii; assembly: GCF_000299155.1. Taxonomy (NCBI): domain Eukaryota; kingdom Metazoa; phylum Chordata; class Mammalia; order Macroscelidea; family Macroscelididae; genus Elephantulus; species Elephantulus edwardii. The sequence continues at coordinate 3,149,966 of NW_006399801.1, read as the reverse complement.
CAGCCAGGAAATCAAAAGACATATTGCGTTGGAAAAATTTGCTGTTAGAGACCTCTCCAAAGTACTGAAGAACAAGAATGTTAGTTTGGAGATTAAGGTGCGTCCAATCCAGGCCATAGTCTTCACAATTACTTGCTATGCATCAGAGAGATGGACAATGACTAGGGATGATAGAAGGAGAATTGGTGCCTTTGAGCTGTGGTGTTGGCGAAGAGTATTGAGTATACCACTATTAAGAAAACGAACAGGTTTGTCCTAGAGAGGGTTCAACCAGGCTGCTCTTTGGAGACAAGGATTCTGAAGCTTCGTCTGACATACTTTGGGCATGTTCCATGGAGGGACCAGTCCTTGGAGAGGGATGACATCCTTGGGAGGGTGGAGGGACAGGCAGGAGAGGAAGACCCTCAATGAGGTGGATCAATTCAGTGACTGGGATAATGGGGGCAGGTGTGTCGGAAACAGTGAGATTGGCACAGGATAGAACAGAGTTTAGGGCTGTTGTACTTAGGGTCACTATGAGTCATAGGTGACTCGACGGCACATAACAACAATAGCAACAGGGTCAATATGAGAAATAGTGGACTCCATAGTACCTAAAAACAACAAAAAATTAAGGAGCCTTGGGGTCATAATGGTTAAACTAACTGAAAGGTCAGAAGTTTGAACCCACGAAGTGGCTGCACAAGAAGAAAGACTTGGTTATCTGATCCCTTAAAGATTATAGCCCAGGAAATACTATGAGCAGTTCTACTTGTGATTTTCAGTGCATCTGAATTGACTCAACAATAAAGCTGGATTAAGAATGTCCAAAATGAACTAAGAAGGAGCACTATAGTGACCTACTCCATAAGGAGTTGTACTGCTGATCCAAGGGCCATTCCTCTCTGGTTGTTTGCATCTAGCTGTTTTCCAGGAGCAGGATGGACAATCTTCTCCTGTGCAATTTATAGTCGAGAAAGTCTTTGGAGAGTCAGCTATGAATTAATTTTGACTCAATAACAATGAGTTTGAGTTTTTTTTCTTTTTAAAAATTGGACTAAAGAGTCTCTAGATGTCAAAAGTTGGACTAATTACTAATCAATATGTTGTAAATTTGAGTCTACCCAAAGACACCTGGGAATAAAGAATCAGCCACTAACTAATACCCAATGCAGCACAATTCTACTCTGACTGCATGGGGTTGCCATGAATCAGAATTGATTCAATAACAACTGGCTTAAATGAACGATGAACACACACACACACACACACACACACACCCTGTGATGCAGAAAAAAAATTTCTTTTTTTTTTCTATAATTATATTTTATTGATTTTCATAAACATTTACAGAGATTTTGGGCTTCCACTCATTCATTGTTGCACTATTCTCTCTACCCTCCTCCCAGTTTGTTCTTGTCCAAATGCCACAGTGCTTGTCAAAGCCAGTTCTGATTAATCTTCTTTGTCAGTGTGTCCTTTGCCATTCCCTATTACTCCTCCCTGAGAGAGACTTCACCCTGATTCATAAGGAAAAGGGGATGGCGTATTCTCTTAGCTACTTCCTGCTGAAAAGGGACGCTGTGGGTTTCAGGGTGAAGATCTTCTCTCACTACTCTAAAGGGCCCCTTTGGCAGTAGGAAACACATAGACTATTATGGAGATTGATTCTGGAATTTAGATGCACTCTTATTGATTGTGCTTGGCTGTACATGTTCATATCCTTGAAGATGTATCATGGGGGTGTTGCAACCTAGAAGACACAAATTTGACTAACAAGTTATAAGTACATGAGTCCAAAAATTATGGAAAAGTAAAAGAAAAGATTCTTTCATTGTTTTACAAACCCTCCCCCAGGTCCCCTCCACCATGTAGCCCTCGCTCTAGTCTCCTGTGATGACAGAAAAAAATTTCTAATACAACTACAAACAACTGGAGAATATTTTTTTAATTTTTTTTTAACATTTTAATTTTATAAAATGTTGTTATGTGCCATCTGTCACCTGTGACTCATAGTAATCCCTATGTATTGCAAATGTGAACTCTGCCCTATGCAGAGCCTGTCTCATTGTCTCCAACACACCAACCACCATTACCCCACATACTATGTCAATTAATTTCATCTGAGGTCTTCCTTTCCTGTGCTGTCCCTCCACCCTTTCAAGCATGATGTCCTTCTCCAAGGACTGGTCCCTCCTGGCAACCTGTTCACAGTATGTGAGACAGAACTTCAAAATCCTTGGATCCAAGGAACAGCTTGGTTTCACCCTCTTCAGTGATAGATATGTTTGTTCTCTTGGCTGTCCATGGTGTGTTCTTATTCTTTTCCAGCACCATAACTCAAAGGCATCAGTTCTTCTGCCATCCTTAGTCATTGTCCAGCTCCCTGTTATCAGCATAGCAAGTAATTACAGAGATCATGGCCTGGATTGGATCCACCTTAGTCTCTAGACTGACACCGCTGATATTTAGAACATTGGAGAGGTCTCTGAGAGCAAGTTTCCCTAAGGGAAACTTCTCTGAAGGGAAGTTCTGGTGGCCTAGTGGTAAGGAGCTTGCTGCCAGCTCAAAGGCACACAGAGTTCAAGTTCAGAGCTGCTCTGGAGAAGAAGAATGCACAGCCTCCTGTGAGATTTAGTGCCTCTGAAAACCTGCTGGAAGGTCAGCTATGGGTTAGTTCTGATTTGACAATATATGACATCGACAACACCTCTGGTAAATATAATCAGCAATTTGAATGGGAAACTTAATATCAGTTCTTTTTTCACAAACTTGCACTTTTATGTACAGGTCTAATCAAAAGAACAGAGCTCTGATGACCTGGTGGTAAGGAGTTGAGCGGCTAACCAGTAGCATGCAGTTCAAATCCACCAGCTGCACCAAGGAAGACAGATGGACAGTCTCCTCCCCTGTGATTTACAGCCTCTGAAAATCTGGAATGTCAGCAGTGAACTAGCCATGACTCAACAGCACATAACAACAACAATAATAAAAATCACCCAAAATACTTGTTTCTACTTTTCTTGTAACACAATTACTTAACTTCTTTACAAATTTTGCTGATGGTGTTAATTAATAAGTTGATAACTCACAGCAACTTGAGTGGAACTGCTCCAGAGGCTTTTGAAGGCTGTGACCTTTCAACAGATCACCAGTCAAATTTTCGAGGTGCCTCTATAGTTGTTAGGTGCTGTCAAGTCAGCTAAGACTCATGGAGACTTTATGAACCACTGATCTGAATCTTGTCCTATTCTGCACTATCCTCACCAACTCTGTTCTGCTCGAGACCATTGTGACAAGTCACCGTGTCAATCCATCTTTCTGAGGATCTTCTCTTTTTCTGATCCTCCTCCTTCCGGACAATATGACTAAAGTATGAGAGGCCAAGTTACACTATCCTTACCTGAGAGGCACCTTTGCACGTCCTCAAAGACAGACTTGTTTGTGTCTTCAACACATTATGTTTTCTAAAACATCCGTTCATTTCAAGTGCTTGCTTGAATTGGCTCTTCATCTCCTGTTAGTAGACTAATTTAGTCTACTCCTCTGACTAGATACCTTTTGCCCTGTGCACTGGGGCTTTTACCCTTTAAGCAATGATTCTGGAAGCCCCAAGATTCTATGCATTGCCTTTTTCTATTGCAAACACTTTGCAAGTGTGTTAAAGAGAGAACACCTAGGGCTCTGAGGTCCATATTCCATTTTCCTATAGATAAAGGCAACTGAATAAAAAAATGAGAAGACAATTTTAACTGAAAATAGGATTGTCACACTTTGAGCTTAAAGAGGATCTGGAGATCTGAGTGCATATGCTTATTTTATGAGTGAGAAGCCAGTTTGGAAGTTTGTGTTTTCTTTTAACACCCAGAGGCTGAGGCCCAGGCCAAATCCCTGACCCTAAACCTGGTGCAGTGTTCACTCTGCCAGGTTTTTAAAAATTTTTAAACAACTAAATGTGGTGAAGTGACTAATGAATTCAGCTGCTTACAAAAATGTCAGTTGTTCAAATCCACCAGCTCCTTACTCCTTGGGAGAAAGGTGCAGCAGTCTGGTCCTGAAGGGATTATAACCTTGAAACACAATGAGGTAGTTTTAACCTATCCTGTAATGTTGCTTTGTATTAGAATTGACTTGATATCCATTGTTTTTTTATTTGTTTATTTTTATTTGCTTGGTCTTAAAACACTTTAGTTTTGCCATATAGGGCTTGGTTCAAAAGGAGAAGAAAGAGTAAATTGATGAAAGTTCAGCTCTTCTAATTCTAAACTTTTAAATTTGCTATTTAGCTCACCATCTTTTCCAGGGTTTCCCCTCGGTGCAGCGGACACAGCTAATCTAATTGAGAACTCCAGACCTTCCTCCACCAAGCCTGGCCATCCCTCAGGGAACCCAGTCTCTGGAAATGTCTCTATTTCTGCAGGCAGAAGTCAGCCTTATTCCTTCCCTGTCCCACCTTTACCCTCTGTGCATTTGTCCTGTTCCCTTCATATCTACCTTAGCCCAGGTCGCCATATTGATTCAACTCATGCTTGTCTTTTTTTTTTTTTTATTTCCAGTCATTCATAGTTGCACTTTTCTCCCCCCCCCCCCCCCCCACCCCCCCCCCCCCCCCTAGTACACTATCCTCTTGGAAAAGTAAAAGGCAAATTCTGTCACTGTTTTACAATCCCTCTCCCCAGGTCTACTCCACTTATGCAGCCTTTGCTCTAGATTCCTGTCATGACAAAAATACCTAATCACATATCCCTTTTAAACATTTTTCTCCCTCATCTGTTTCAATGCAGTATACATTATCGAACCCATTTTTCTCTCATACTTGTCTATCTAACTAGTTTTCTAGGTCCAAAACCCAAATCTGTTTGGTACACTTGGAGAGCCAGGGAAGCTGAGCGCCTTGGTTTTGGGCACCCTGTACTGATGATGGAACATTTTATTGTCCTCTAGGGGGCAGCCTTACAGGTTCCCTGATTGGAGAGTGTGGCAACCAGTTCTCTGCGTAGGGGAGCAAAGTATTCCAGAAGCAGAAAAATTAATGTATCATTTCTTCTCCAGTAGGGTGCGTAACAACCTCCACCACTCAGTTAACACTAGTTACGCTGTATGTGTGTGATGTGTCCTAGAAGACATTTGACTCTCCTTTGCTCTCAAAGGCTGCCAAAAGTTTTAAAACAAAATTAATTTCTTTTTTATTACTTTGCTTACAATCATTCATATACATTGTTGTTGTCGTTGTTGTGTACCGTCGAGTCAGAACCGACCCGTAGCTGATCCTCTAGCAGGTTTTCAGAGGCAATTAATTACACGGGAGGAGATTGTCCATCCTCCCATAGAGCAGTTGATGGCCTCGAACCCTGTGCCTTTGGGATTGCAGCATGGCTTCTTGCCACTAGGCTACCAGAGCGCCTCATATACATTTAACAAAATTAATTTCTACTTGTTGTTATTAAGTGTCATCGAGTAGTAGGAGACTCATAGCGACCCTATTAAGGAAAGTCCTTAACATTCCTGTGTCTTTTATCCTCTCTCCAGGTTCATAGGGTTTCTGAAGGTAAGCTATTACTGAAGTGGATGCCACTCCTTCCAAGCTTGTTTTAATCGGGGAGCTCCACCAAACACTGTCCGCCATGGGTGACCAACCATTATTACATTTGACAAATCAGCACCACTTAAGTTTATTAAAATTCTCACTTGTGGGTTATTTTCAGCTACTAAATTTGAATGTACTATGAGCTCTGATGGCCTGTTGGCAAGAAACTGTGCTGTAATCTCAAAACCAAGTGGTTGGAGTCCACCAGCTGCTCCACGGGAGGAGATTGGGCAGTCTTCTCCAGTGAGATTACTGCCTCTGAAAACCAACCAGAGGGTCAGTTGTGGATCGGTTCTGACTCCATGGTATACAACAAGAACAACAACAATAACAACAATTTATAGTGCTAATAAATTTTAAGTCATTCTAAGGGACCTTTTGTTAATGTATGATCCCTTAGTTAACTGAACTTCTTTAATGTACATTTAGGCATCCCTGGGTGACATAGAGCCCCTGGGAGCTGTGGTGGCCTAGTGGGAAGAAAATTGCACTGCCAACCTAAAAAGTGGGTGGTTCAAATCCACCAAGAGTTCTGGAGGAGACAGATGGGCAATCTCCTCCCATAGGAGTTGCAGCCTCTGAGCAAGTTTGTATACATTGTTTTTCACACTGGATCTTTCCCATTTCTTTTACCCACCCCTCCCTCCACCCATCAAATTGTGTGACCCTATGATTACCCCTACCACCCTCACCCCTCTGCTCATGTACCATTTCTAGTCTGCACATATGGGATCACTATTAGTCAGAATTGGCAAAAACCAACAGCAACAATGTGTGCTGAAAAATTGGTTTATTCACATTTTTACCATAAGGACAATAATTCAGTTATTTGACTAGAAAACACATCCTCATTGAGGTCTTAACAAATTCTTATAAACCTAATTAGATAAAGATGTAAATATCAAAAACATTGATTCAACTAATCCTAGACTGTGCATTAGTAAGATTTCATCTCAAAGTCATAAATCTAAATCAATTGCTTAGTTTACATTGGAAAAATTGAAATCTCAAGGTTGACCTGTTATTTTATTGGGCCAAGTTACAAGCCAGGGTGGTTTACGCTAGAAACAAGGTAAACATGAGCTTAACTGTGATTCTTTACTAATATCCTGAATAGCCTGTGGACTGCCAGAAGAACAAACATCTCTCTCTTGGAGGAAGTGCATGAAGGATGGCTTCTTAGAGGCAACGATAGTGAAACTTCATCTCACATACTTAGGGCATGGTGTCAGTGGGTGTCAGTCCTTAGAAAATGATATCATGTTGGGAAAAATAGAGGGTCTTATGACAGAGGATGATCTTCACTGAGAGGACTTGACAGTGGTTGTAACAACAGGTTGAGCATATTAGAACTTGTGAGGCTGTGGTGCACTGGTTGGGCAATGTTTAGATCTGTTGTTTACAGGGTTGTTCTGAGTCACAACAACAGTGAGCAACAACAAGTTTTAGTAACATCCTTCCAAAATGCCTTTTCATCATCTGTTTACCGTTAGCCATTTTAATCCTCTTCTACTCTTAATTGCATCTCCAGATGGTTTGAACAGTTTACATTAGAGTACTGCCTGAAAAGGAGTCCTGGTGGCATAGAGGTTCAAATCCACCAACCAGTCTTTAGATGAAGATGTAGCAGTATGTTTCCATGAATATTATACCCTTGAGGACCCTGCGGGGTCGTCCTGCTGAGTTGGCGTTGACTTGATGGAGAAGGGTTTTAACACTAACTGTAAGGTTGGAGTGCCCTCCCCCCCTTCCTGATCCCCCCCCCATTGGTGCTGTGGAAGAAAGCCTGTGATGGTCTGTAAAAGCACAAATGAGAAAGTCCTGTGGAGCAGTTCTATTCTGTAACATAAGGTGAGTAGGAACTGGCTTGATGATGGATGATTTGGTTGATTTTTTTTTTTCTCTCTCTTGATTAAGTGAATGAGGTACGTCTAGGGAAGGGAGGCGCTTGACTGGGCACTCAGCTTTTGTGTTTTCAAAATTTAGGCCTGAGGGTCCCTGTCTTATCCTGTTCTCTCTCAACCCTCAAGCTGTCCAGGGCCCAGGCTTGCTAGTGATGAGAGTCCTGTGGGATCAGGATGCCTGCATTTGAATTTTACTTTCCTGATCTACTTCCACAAGCACAAGGTTTCTTCTCTTTACCTTGCTTTTCTGATTTGGAAAAAAAAAAAAAAAGGATGGGCGTAATCCCCATCTCTCAGAGATATTTTGCAGGTTAAAGGAAATAATGTGTGTAAATTGCTTCATATCCCACAGTAGGGTTTCCGTGCATGTGGATGCTTCTGATATAAAAGTAGGTTAATACCACGATGCATATTTATACTGGTGATCTGTATGCAAATAGACATATTCTAATGAGTCTTTCCGATCAAGTTTAAACTCTTAGCTCTTCCTTTCTTTTCTATAGTCCCTGGGACTCCTAGAGAGGTTCCTGTATGCCAGGTGTTCTTCAGAATCATACATCCCAGTGTTCTGGACTCGGTTAATTCAGAATATTTGAAAGTTCAAGTATGGTAAAAGAACACAGGAGTTGGAAGGTGTCTGAGAGATTATATTCAAGGCACTTGTTTCTAACTCTGATTCACAAGGACCCCATGTATGTGGAGGAGAGAGCTGTGCTCCACAGTGTTTTCAAGGCTGTGACCGCTCGAAGCAAATTTCCAGTTCTGTCTTTGAGTACATTTGAATCACCATCTTTTCAGCAAATATCTGTAAGATAATGCTCACATTTTAGAAATAAAACAGATCCACAAAAAATTGAGCAGCTTTGCTAAGTTTTTAAAGTAGTTGACATATTCACTACTAGAAACAGATATTTGAAATCCTGTGCCTGTATTCATTCCTTTATTTATTCATTCATAGGTGCGTTACTTATCTGTCGATAAGGTTAGTGCTTTAACAGGGTTTGGTGAATGGGGCGGTCAAACTGGGGTTCATGTTCATGGGTTTGCAAGTAGAGTTTGAGCTGAGTAAATGCACAATGCCAAGAAGATTATCTGCTGTTTGTTCTTCTGACAGACGAGGGAGTGTTTGCTCAGTGCCTTCTGTGTAAATGGATGTAGTAAAAGTGTGCACACCTGCTGTTTCAATAAATCCTCACAGCTGCTCTTGGAAATAGTTGTTTTTGTTAATAATTAAAGCCCCAAGCCCCAATTTTCAACTGAGGAAATTGAGACTCAGAAATGGGTCGGTGACTGTTACAGCAACTAGCTGGTGGGACAAGACCTCCGGACCTAGTGCTTTGACCTCCACATGCTGGTCCTGCTCCACTGCTAATGGTCTTCCCACGTGTACATGGTCTACAAGCATTCAACGTTAGAAGAGCAAAATATCTAGAGTCTTCCAGAGGAAGTCCGACCCCAGGATCCCAAGCAGCTTGCCATCTTGTCACTTCTTTAGCTACCACTACTATTTTTCCAAGTGTTGACTTGATAGGTTGCCTTCCTCTCTGCCTTATCTGTCCTTCTGTTTCTCACTCCTCACAAGATCCTCCTACTTAGATGTGCCTTTCTAATCTCTCATCCCAGCCTGCTCTGTTTTCTGGCCAGATTTCCATCTATCACCAGAACATATGAGTGTCCTTTAGGCTATCCTTTTTCTTTCCACAAACAGGGTTCTCTCAAGCAGCTAGGGTTTAAGGCTGCAGACCTTGGCTCTGACACTGTGCGTTACTGATGTGGACCCTCTACAGCTGCACCATGCCCAGCAGTAGCTGACTTTTAAACCAAGGTCTCCTCCTCTCCCAGGGGCCGTGATGGACAATGTAAAGAGCAAGGGGTTCTTATTCTTTCAGGCACACCTTCTCCTCAGTGGCTGGATGCAGAGATTGAGAGAACTTACCTGTTCTCGCCTTATAACACACCCCTGATCACACAACACTTGTGTGCTACACTCCACGCTTGGTAAATGGGCTGTGGATGATCTACTGTAACACTGAGTTCAGACTTTTCCCTGAAACCCAACTACCACGGCAGGATATTTAGCAAAATAAAGCAGATCCACATCATTGCTGAGTGGTATCAATGTGTTCATTTTGCAAGTAAGAGCCATGGGGTCATCAGCATCACCAGACGTCCCTGCGTGGCGTATGTGATGATTTATTACAACCCTACCCAGTGGTGCTTTGGGAGAAAGATCCTATAATATGCTTCTCTAAAGACTTTTAGGTGACATTAGCTGATTCTGACTCAATGGTGACCCCCTCATAGGGTATTCTTGGCTGTAATCTTTATGGGTATAGATCATCAGATCTTTCCTCCCAAGACCTGGCTGGTTTGTTGGAACCACTGACCTTCTAGATAGCTCAGTGCTTAAATGCTTTTAACCGTTCCTCCACCAGGGCTCCTCCATAAAGATTAAAGCCGGCAAAACCTGATGGCACATTTCTACTCTGTAACGCACAGGGTTACCATGAGTTGGAGGTAACTCCATGGCAACGATTTTTTTTTCTTTTTTAAATATCACTGATCTTTGATACATAGACAGAAAGAACAAAGGCCAGGCCTGGAGCGAGGCTTCTGGGATCCTCATGCTGAGGCTCAAGGCTCTGTGATAGGTTAAATAATTTAAAAGCCTGATTTAACATAGCAGCTGCTGCACATCCTCCTTTTAAAAATAGATGAGAGGATGTTTACATTTTCTCCGTTTCTCCCATTTGGAAGTATTTACTTTCTCAGAACACTTTTTTAAAAAACAGGTTTGTTTTTGACTGTTGTCATATCAGACCTGACATTTTAGCAATTTGTGTGGCTGTGTTTCTTCCAGGGGATAGTGAACATCTCCAGGCTACTCTTTTCACTGTCCTAGACTCTGGCGTCGTGCCAGGTAGGGAGGAGATGATTGATAGTTCTCGATGGGACTTTCAGGGGAATTCAGAAAAAAAGGTGTCCAAGAAGGATAGTGGCCAAGAATAAATACCAAACCATTCACTACGGTGTTGATCCTGACTCATGGCAATCCCATGAGTGTTAGAGAGGCATTGCATTCCATAGTGTTTTCAATGGCAGGTATTTTGAGAGTAGATGACTGGTCATTGCTTTTGAGGCACCTCTGAGTAGACTTGAACTTTCAGCCTTTTAATTAGCAGTCAGTGTGTTACCTGTTTTTGCCACTCAGGTTGGAAGAACTGTTGGGTTCTTTCAAATATTCTTTTTGAAGCCTCTTTTATGCATTATTTTTGTCACTTATTTTTATTTCTGTTACTCAGAAGTCTGTACATGAACATGAGGAAACTTTATCATTGATATCTATATCTGAGCACGCTTTCAATTATGTCTCAGCGATAACGAAATGCACTTCCATTGTCTGTGGGGGGAATGTGGCTGGGAGAGTTTGTAGCTTGTGGTGACTATGTGTGTGTCTATGTCTGTGTGTGTCATGTGCCTGCATGTCGGCGCCAATTCGTAGTGACTCTGTGTACAACAGAGTGAAATCCTGCTCATCTTGTCTGATCCTCCCAGTTGCTGCAGTACTTACCTGTTGTTGTGGCCACTGTGACAATTCATCTCATTAAGAGTCGTCTTCTTTTTCACTGACCCTCTACATACCAAGCATAATGTCTTTTTCCGAGGCCTGGACCCTCCTGACGACATATCTAGAGTTGTTGTTGTTGTTATTGTTCTTAATAGCCGTCGAGACAAGCACAACTCATAGTGACCCGATTAACAAAAGACCTGAAGCCCCTCTACAACCATCGTCATTTATCAAAGTTCATAGAATCTCTGGAGGCATGTTATTTAGGAAGTGGATGCCACTTCTGCTTCCAAACCTGTCATTGTAGTTATGTGCTGTTGAGTCACCTGTGATATATTGTGATTCCAGCAGCTCTGAACCCTTCCTTGTCCTGAGCCAGTCTCACTAATTCTGATACACCAACCCCCATTGCCCCAATTACTATATCAATACATCTCATCTGGGGTCTCCCTCTCCTGCGCTGTCTGTCAACCCTTCTAAGCATGATGTCTTTCTCCAATGACTGATCTCTCCTGGCCACGTGCCCAAAGTAAGTGAGGTGGAGCTTCAAAATATTAGCATTCCAGGAGACTTGGTTTCTCCTTCTCCAAGACAGACCAATTTGTTTTCTTGACAGTCAATTATATGTTCAAGACTCCTCTCCAGCACCACAACTTGCAGGTGTCTATTCTTCTGTCATCCTTAGTTATTGTCCAACTCTCTGAAGTATAACAAGTAATTGAGAAGACCATGGCCTGTATTAGGTGCGCCTTTGTATCTAGACTGACATCGTTGCTCTTCAGCACTCTGGAGAGGTCCATAACAGCAGATTTTCCCAATGCAATTTGTCTTTTTGATTTATTGACTGCTGATGATAAGAGTGTTGATTGTGGAGCTGAGCAAGCTGTAATTGTTAACCATCTCAATCTCTTCTCCATCTATTATGGTGCTACCAATTCGCCCAGTGGTGAGAATCTTTGTCTTCTTGATGTTGAGCTACAATCCATATTGAAGACTACAGTCCTTGACCTTTTGCAGCAAGTGCTTCAGATCTTCTTCAGTTTCAACAAGCAAGGTTTGTCATCTGCATATTCTAGGTTGTTGATGAGTCTTCCTCCAATCCTGATGCCACACTCCTCCTTATAAAGCCCTGCTTCCCAAATGATCTGTTCTGCATACAGATCAAAAAGGTATAGGGACAGTATGCATCCCTGACTCACCCCTTTTCTGATTTTGAACCAT
>NW_006399801.1:3135138-3136542 GCF_000299155.1 Elephantulus edwardii | reverse complement strand
AGCGAGCAGGGTTGTGTCATCTGCATAACGCAGGTTGTTGATAGGTCTTCCACCAATCCTGATGCCACATTCCTCCTCATACAGCCCAGCATCTCGGATGATCTGTTCTGCATACAGACTGAAAAGATATGGAGACAAAATACATCCCTGACGGACCCCTTCATCACCATTACCTCTTGAACATATGTTATTTCTTTATACAATGACTCTGTATACTCCTTCCATCTTCTTTTAATGCCTCCTGAATCATTCAATATTCTGTCCATAGCATCCTTAAGCATTACAATGTGTGGCTTGAATTTATTGTTTAGCTCTTTCAGCTTAAGAAATGCTGAGCGAGTTCAGCCCTTTTGATTTTCTGACTCCAGCTCCTTTCACATTTCATGATAATATTTTGCCTTGTCTTCCCCAGCAGCCTTTTGAAATCTTCTATTCAGCTCCTTAACTGCTTGATTTTTTTCCCTTTGCTTTGGCTTTTCAGCACTTTAGTGGAATATTCAGAGTCTCTCCTGACATCTATTTTGGTCGTCTTCTTCCTTCTTTGTAAGGATTTTTTGCATTCTTCATAAACGATATTTTTGATATCTTCCCACAGCTTATCTGGTCTTCATTCATTAGTGTTCAAGGCCTCAGACCTATTTCTGAGTTAGTTTTTAAATTCATGGGAGATAGGCTCAAGGTCAAATTTTGATTCCTGTGGATATGATTTAACCTTGTTTAGTTTTAGTTTGAACTTGCATATGAGCAGTTGATGGTCTGTTCCACAATCAGCACCTGGCCTAGAGTTTCACCATCCTTGCATCTAAGGAGCAAGCTCTCTCACTTCATTTCCTGCAAGACAGATTTGTTTGTTCTTTTGGTATCCCGCAGTATAGTCAATATTCTTTGCAACACCATTCAAAGGGATCAGGTATTAACCCTTTTAAATACAGGTAAAAAAGTTAATTCCATAGCCAAATTTTTCTGTCATATTGCTTTACATTATCTGTTGTACTACCCCTACTAAGGGGTCCAAGAAGTCAGTGCCCAGTTCCTGCAGAACTGAGGCCACTGTAGCATTTCCAAGGCCTGGTGCAGGGCTCCTGCAATACTGATACTTCTAAGAAAGCATTTGTTAACTGTTTGGTTCTATAGTTGTTGTATAATGGGCTAAATCAGAAAAGTAGTGATATATTTGGCTAAACTTAATTTTTTTAGGTGCTTTGACATTTTAATTTTTTTTAATTAATATTAATTTCAATGAAAATTTACAGAGACTTTGGATTTCCATTCATTCATTATTGCACTTTTCTCCCGTCCCAACCCTCCCCCTTAATACACTACCCTCTTAGAAAAGTAAAATTCTTTCATTGTTTTACAATCTAAATTTAATTTTTTAAATATTAGATGTAGGAGAATTCACTT
>NW_006399801.1:3106001-3131129 GCF_000299155.1 Elephantulus edwardii | reverse complement strand
TTCTCCTCATAGAGCCCAGCCTCTCGGATAATCTGCTCTGCATACATGTTGAAAAGGTATGGCGACAGGATGCATCCCTGGCGTACATCCTTCCCAATTTTGAACCATGCAGTGTTGCCCTGCTCTGTTCTGACGACTGCCTCTTGGTACACGTATAGGTTTCGCATTAGCACAATTAAATGTTCTGGGATTCCCATTCTTCTCAGAGTCAGCCACAGTTTGTTATGATGGGTTAATTGTTGTCTAGTTGGCTCCAGCTCTATGTACAACAGAACAAACCCCTACACAGTCCTGCAGTATCCGCATAATCTCTGTGATGAGTAAGCTCATTGTAGCAACCACCTCCTCAATCGCTGTGATTGAATTTTTTCCTGATTTTGCTGACCTGATACTTTTCCAGCTATATTGCCCTTCTGTAGGGCCTTGGCCACATGCACTCTGGCTATACTGCTCTCAAGACAGATTTGTTTGCTCTTTGGAAGTCTATGGGATGTTTATTATTCTTTGACAGCACGAAAATTCAAAGACATCAATTCTTCTTTGGTTTTTCCTTATTGATTGTTCAACTTCCATATGTATACAGAGCAGTTGTAAATATGGTGGCTTGGGTCAGGCACACTTTAGTCATTAAATGACAACATTTCTCTTTAGGGCTTTAAAGAGTTACTTGGCAGCATGCTTTCCCAGTGCAATATACATCACTTGATTTCTTAACTATTGCTTCCATGTGGAGGAAGCATGTGGCAGTTGTCTCCAGGCCTGCTGCTCATTCCTTGAAGAAACCTGACAATGTCTAAGGTGGCCAGACCAGAAAGCAGAGCAGACAATGGATACTGATTGACATTTCTGAGTTAACGTAATTGATTTTAGTTTAGAAGTGAATGATTTTTTATAAATACTTTGTTTCTTTTAAATAATTTAATCCACCTGCTGTTTGGTTGAATATAGAAAGGAAAAACTGGTGTTCTGCGAAACCACAAGCCAGGGGATTTCCTGCACTTGCAGGGAGCTGTCTGTTCATAGGAAAGGTGTTAACCTCTCAGGATGCTGTCTGCTTCGGTAATCTGCTTTTGCTTTTTAGGGCAGGGTAAGCATGTTCCAGAACAAAGCTTAATTATAACCCACCTGCTTATGGTTTTTTCCTTTAGAAGGTTTAGTTATTAAATCAGTTGGAGTCAAGGGTCCTTTGGAGCATAAGCTCACCCTCAGTTGCTGGCTAATAAAGGACTCATAATTTGGTGCTAAGTGTATGGCACTTCATAGATCCTAGGCTGGATACAATACTGATAAAGCCCTGGGCCCCATCACAAAAGCCCAGCCCAAAGTTAATTAACAACCTCAAATTGCAAGCAAATTATCATCTTCCCTTGGCCTCCCCTATAAACAGAAATCTCCTGTGACTACCGGTGTGCCATTTTGACCTCTGTGTGCAGCAGTGTCCCTCTCAGACATTACAATAAAGGCCTGTTCTATTCTTGAGACCAGCGTCTTTCTCTCTCTCTCTCTTTCTTGACCTTAACTCTTTTTTTCTCTATTGCCATGTGTGTTGACTATGGATCCAAATTTTTAAAAACTCACTAACAACTTTGACAATTTCTCAGTTGATAATGATAATAATTATTGGTTCAGTTGTGAGACTTGTTTTCTTAATGTTGAGCTATAATCCATACTGAAGGCTATGTAATATTTGATCTTTCCCAGTAAGTACTTCAAGTCCTCTTCACTTCCAGTAAGTAAGCTTTGTCATTTGCATATTTCAGGTTGATGATAATGGGAGAAAAGGACAAAGAAATACCTTATACTGCAAAGATGAGCAATTTGTTCCAGTGCAATCTCTTGCCTTTGAATTTCTACAGGAGGATCAGTTACTTGTTGATTCCTCCTCGACAGCACATACAGTTCTATGAAGTAGAATTATAGAGCAGGTACAGGAGGAAGTCATTTAAGTGGAAAACCACAAGGTGGTAGCACACACTTAACTCTCTTCAGAGTTTCATAGGTGAAATTACCTGCAATATCAGCCTCATGGTCAATGTCCATGAACTATGATTAGACGTGCTTCTCCTTTGATTGAGTCTCTTCAGAGATCCACAGCCAGAATTGTTGTGTCAGTAAGGCCATTTTCTGCTTGAGGATGACAGATACTGTTTGTTGCTTATTCTCTCTTTGTCTGAACGTGTTGTCCCCTGAGATTTTTTTGGGGACATGAACTTTTGTCTCTAGAGATGGAACGCAACATTTGATTCCTGTTCAGTAAATAGAACCCAATATTTTTATTAGTAATTTCAGTCTCAACATTGTTGGTAATGTTTGCTTCATCTCAAGTAAGAAGCTAAGAATATCAGACAGGGACTCAGAGTGACCCTATAGGGTAGAGTAGAATAGCCTCATTAGGATTCTAGGCTGGAAATCTTAACAGGAACAGACTTCCCTTCTATCCCTCACAGAGTGGCAGGTGGATTAAGCTGTTGGCTTTTCAGTTAGCAACTCAATACTTAACCCATTCTGACACCAGGGCTCAATAGAGAAGGTACCTAAAGAATTGGCAGATACAGAAGAATTTGATGAAATAACATTTGAGCAAGAGCCTATGGTGATGAAGGAAGAAGGTCAAGCTGCTTTGAAGGAAATAGCAAAAAATAAGGCCTCCAGAATAGATGGTATACCAATTGACATATTTCAGCTAACAGACGCTGCCCTGGACGTGCTCACCAAGTTGTGCCAAGAAATCTGGAGAACAACCATTTGGCCAACTGACTGGAAGGGATCTATATTTGTTCCCATTCCAAAGAAGGATGACCCAACTGGGTGTGGAAACTACAGAACAATATCATTGATTTCACATGCAAGCAAGATTCTACTGAAGATTATCAGCAGAGAACTGCCAGAAGTCCAGGCTGGGTTTAGAAGGGGTTGTGGTACTAGGGATATTGTAGCTGATGTTAGATGGATCTTAGCTGAAATCAGGGAATACCAGAAGAATGTCTATCTGTGTTTTGTTGATTATGCAAAGGCATTTGATTGTGTGGATCATAACAAACTGGGGCTGACTCTGAGAAGAATGGGAATCCAAGAACATTTAATTGTGCTAATGCGAAACCTATACTTGGACCAAGAGGCAGTCATTAGAACAGAGCAAGATCACACTGCATGGTTCAAAATTGGGAAGGGTGTACCCCAGGGATGTGTCCTATCTCCATACCTTTTCAACTTGTATGCAGAGCAGATTATTTGAGAGGCTGGGCTCTATGAGGAGAAGTGTGGCGTCAGGATTGGTGGAAGATCTAGTAACAATCTGCGTCATGCAGATGACACAACCCTGCTTGCTGAAACTGAGGAGGACCTCATGCACTTGCTGCAGAGGGTCAAGGACTGCAGCCTTCAGTATGGACTGAGGCTCAATGTCAAGAAGACAAAAGATTCTCACTACTGGACAAATTGGTAGCATCAGGATGGATGGCGAAGAGCTTGAGATTGTTCAGAGCTTCAGTTTGCTTGGCTCCACGGTCAACACTCTTGGCACCAGCAGTCAGGAAATCAAAGTACTCAAGAGCAACGGTGTCTCTCTGGAGACTAAGGTGTGCCCGATACAGGCCATGGTCTTTGCAATGACTTGTTATGCATCAGAGAGTTGGGCAATGACCAAGGAGGATAGAAGGAGAATTGATGCCTTTGAGCTGTGGTGATGGAGAGGAGTATTGAATGTACCGTGAACTGCCAAAAAAACAAATAGATTCATCCTGGAGAGGGTTAAACCAGGCTACTCCTTGGAGGCAAGGATTCTGGGGCTTCGTCTGACATACTTTGGACATGTTCTAAGGAGAGACAGGTCCTTGGAGAGGGACGTCATGCTTGGGAGGGTGGAGGGACAGCGCAGGAGGGGAAGACCCTCTATGAGGTGGATTGATTTAGTGACTGGGGTAATCGGGATGGGAGTGTCAGAGGCAATGCGATTGGCACAGGATAGAGCAGGGTTTAGGGCTGTTGTACATAGGGTTGCTATGAGTCGCAAACAACTCGATGGCACTTAACAACAACCACCTAAAGAAAGTGAAATCTAACCTGAAAAGAACTAGCCACACAAGCAGGAAGAAATAAGATTCAAGGAGAGAGAGAGAGACCAGAAAAGCTGGAGGTAAGAATGCGGTAAATTGGAGAAGGGAATGTTATTAAATACAGCAAGGACAGAATCCAAAGAGGTAAAGCCAAGAGATGAGGTGGAATACCTCAGAGCTGAGTAATGAGTGTTTTGAAAGCTATTGTAGCAGAATTCTAAAATACTCACCCTATAAGATTTCCCATCTGGGTTCCCAGGACTGGGTAAATATGAGCCAACACAGTCATAATATGTTACATGGCAAAAGAAATTTTGCATATGAAATTAAAGTTACTAATAAGTTAGGACAAAAAGAGAATGTCTGGATGAGTCTGCTCTCATCACATGAATCCTTTAAAAGTAGATATTTTCCTGGATGACAGCAGACGAGGAAAGGATGCAACATGCTGGCTTGAACATGGAAGGTCCTCTGTGTCACAGAACGCAGGCATCCTTGGCTGACAACCCAAAACGATCTGGGATCTTAGTTCCACATGAACTGAATCTGTATGGATCTTAACCACAGCTTCCAGATGGAATCACAGCTTGACCAAAACCAGTACCTAAGGCCTTATAAAGGGTTTAATCAGCACAGTACCACAAGATAGAGGGAAGACACAGAGAGGTACACAAGAAATATAGTAAAAAACAGATATATAACTAGACAGGCAGGGTGAACAGATATGGATAAGTGAAAAGGATGATATTCATATAAGTATATACTAGAAATACTTCCAAAGATACAGCAGAACCAACAGGTGGAATATGTTGTAAACATCTTAGTCATAACCAAACAACCTGAGGGGGTGAGTTCCTGATTCTGGGGCCTTGTGACTGTAGTCTTGGAGGCCATCATGATCAATTGATATAACATAGTTCACAGTGTTATACATCCTACTTTGGTGAATAAACTTAAAAACTGGCATAAAAGCCAGTTAAAATGCAACTATTGGTCTTTTCTTGTCTGGAACAAAGATGAGGGAATAAAAGCAGAGATGTATTAAAGCAATTAGTTCCAAAGACTAATGTCTCATACAAACCTCAACTTCCACCACACTGAGACCAGAATTGATCTCATGTCTGATAGAGACCTGGGACCACTTAATCAAGGCACAAATGGCATTTATTGGCCAGTCGTCACTGGCACAAGCATGTCTAGGTTGTGAGTGCATTGAAATGCCAAAAGCAAGCAGCTTATAAAAGGGAGGCCGAGGCAGGGTGGGAGTGTGCTTGGTGGGGACTTTTCACAAAGGCAGGATGTTTAAAGGGGTTATGAGTGTGGAACAAAACTAAAAAATATTACTTACTGGTCCGATAGAGACTGATGGTACCCCTGAAACTATGGCCCTTAATCACGCTTAAAATTTGAAACAAAACTTACTCTAATGGCTCAACTTTCAGTCAAACAATAGACAGATAAACAATAGACAGGTAAATGTTGACACCAGAGAGGCATTCAATCCATAGAATAATCAATTAATCACATAAGGTCAAAAGAGAAGCATTAGCCTAAGGACAAAACCCTGAAGGCAGGAAGGAGTAAGATAGAAGAAATAATGGCAATAATAAATGCAGGAAGGAAGTGAGAAAAGTGTGATTACATTGTGGACATTGTTAATTAATGGTATAAAATAAAACATATATGATATGACTGAAACATCAAAAACTGACAACTGTTGTAGGGAATATAAGAAACAAAAGCAAGAGATAATTTTAAAAATAAACAATTAGAGAACAAAATTTTTAAATTAAAATTATAATAGGAAAGGAAGAATTTCAATCGAGAATGCAAAGATATCTCTTACTAAATGGAGGAAAAAGACAAAGACTATGTAGGAAAGAAAAGAAGGAAAATAGAGTACAGTTAACATCTTAAAATAGAAGGTCCAGGAAGAAAGAAAGAGAAAATGGGGTCTGACATATTATTAAAGAAATTATTCAAGAAAATTTTCCAGAACTGAAGGATACAAATCTCCAAATTTATGGGCTAATGGCACAAGATAGAGCAGGGGTCAGATTTGTTGTTCATTGTATCATTATGAGTTGCAGTCAATTCGATGATACCTAACACTGTATAGCGCATGGATGAAAATAGAGTTACATCAACCACTACTAAACACTATTAAATTCTCAACAGTGATAATTAAGGGTTAATATTTAATCCAAACTCTAGACTTGGACAATAGATCCATAAATATAGAACAATTTCTTATCACTGATACTCAAGCTCAAACTCATTGCTGTCAAGTCAGAGATGCCTGGGCTAACTCCTCTTTGCATTTTAGAGTCTGTAAATTGAATGGAAAGAGATGGTCCATTTTTCTCTACACAGCTGCTGATGAATTAAAACTTCTAGAAAGGTATAATTTTTGAGTCAGCAACCAAATAGAAGTGAAGGACCCCAGTTTTCTACAGTAATTGTGATTATACTGTATTAGTTTATTCATTTGTTTTACACTCCAGAGTAATTTAGATGCTGGGGCAGGGTGGGGGAATCTCTATCCCCAACCCACAACTCATAACTATGAGATAACGTGCTCAATAACCAACTGATACTGATTTGATACTTGGTAAGTAAAGAATTTGAACGTATGCTCCCCTTTACAGTAGAACTCAAGAAAACAAGTGCAGAAAAGATCAAAAGCATCAGAAATCTTTTGTTTTGTGAAGCTGCTTATGGATAACAGTAAATAAAGAATGTTTTCATGCGGAACGTATATCGGCAAACAAGCATGAACAGAACAAAGTTTAAAATCAAGAAAAATGGGTAATAGGACTGAGCTCTTTTGTGATATCTTAACATGTATGTTGAGCAAACAATCAGAGATACTGGACTATGTAAAAAATGCAGCATCAAAATTAAGTATGAAGATTCATTAAGAACCTGAAGTATCAAAACATCTGTGAGATATCATCTCACTCCAGTAAAAATAGCAAAATTTAACAGAGCAGCAAACAACAAACATTGGTGAGGTTGCAGAGAAACTGAAACCCTTATTCACTGTTGGTGGAAGTGTAAAATGGTGCAACCACTGTGGAAGGCAGTATGGCACTTTCTCAAAAAGTTGCAAATAGAGATACCATTTGACCCAGCAATTCCACTACTGGGAATATACCCTAAAGACACCATAACTGCCATTTAAGCTGATATATGCACACCTATGTTTATCATGGCTTTGTTCACAATAGCAAAGGGGTGGAAACAACCTAAGTGCCCATCAACAAACAAATGGATAGAGAAGCTGTGGTATATTCACACAATGGAATACTACACTGCATTAAAAAACAAGGAACTCGTGAAATATTATTCAAAATAGATGACCCTGGAGAACATTATACTGAGTGAAATATCTCAGTCACAAAAGGAGAAATACTGCATAATGCCACTGTCATAAAATGGGACTGACAAGGGGGGGGAAGACTAAGAAAGATGGAATAACTTATGTATACTGCATTAAAATAGATGAGGGGGAGAACTGCTTAAAAGGGTTATATGATTAAGTATTATTGCCATGACATGAGTCCAGAATGAAGGCTGCATAGTGAAGTGGACTTAAGGAGAAGGATTGTATAAGAATGAAAGAATTTTTCTTTTACTTTTCAAAGAGAAGAACGAACTGGAGGAGATGGGTGGACAGGGAGAAAAGTGCAACAATGAATGAATGGAAATCCAAGTCTCTGTAAATTTTCATTAAAATTAATAATAATAAAAAAGAGAGAAAAAATGAACCTGACATATACTGGTAAACCTACCTTTCTTGCTAAAAATGAAAACAGCTTGAAGCATTTACTTATACAGTTTAAAGACCATAGCCTTTGGTATAGATCACACTTGAACATGAAAACCCCCAAAACCCTCACAACTGGACAAAAATCAACACCATGACACAGGGAGAAATGGTTCAAGTAGTTAAGAACTTTTTTTAATTTGGATCCACAATCAATGCCCAATGGAAACAGAAGCCAGAAAATTAACTAAAGAGTTTTATAGTGCAAGCAGGAGTGTCATCCATTTCCTAAACAAAATGCCTCTGGAAACTCTATGAACTTTGATAAATGTTGATAGTTAAAGAAAGGCTTCAGGCCTTTTGTTCATAAGGTCACTCTGAGTCATACTCCACTCAACAGAAATGAATAACAACAACAACAACAATGGGCAAAGAAACTCTTTAAAGAGCTAAGTTATTACTTTGAGGACTAAGGTATGCCTATCCCAAGTCATGGTGTTTTCAGTCACTTCATATAGAAGTGAAGTTTCTCAATGAATATGTAAGACCAAAGGAGAATATATGCCTTGGTATTGTGGTTGCCAATAAATATTGAGTATACTATGGACTATCAAAAGAACAAGTAAACTGGCTTGGAGAAAGCACAGCCAGAATGCATCTTAGAAGGTAGGTGTGCGGAGTGAAATATTTCAGTCACAAAAAACTGCATAGTGCAAAATAGGACTGACATTGGGTTGGGGGGGAGACTGGGAGACTGAGAAAGATGGGATCAATTTATGTATACTGTACTGAAACAGATGAGGGAGAGAATTGTTTAAAAGAGATATATGATTAGCTATTATTGTCATGACAGGAGTCCAGAACAAAGGCTGCATAGAGGAATGGACTTGGCGTGGGAGGAATTGTATCAGAATGAAAGAATTTTTCTTTTACTTTTCAAAGAGAAGAGCGAACTGGGGGGGTAGGGAGGAGAGGAGGAAGAAAAGTGCAACAATGAATGAGTGGAAATCCAAAGTCTCTGTAAATTTTCATTAAAATTAATAATAATAATAATAATAATAATAATAATAATAATAACAAATATTAATATAAAAAAAGAAGGGAGGTATATGGTGTGAGATGTCTTCTTGTATTCCTGGGCATATTGCAGGAGGAGTCAGTTGCTAGGGAAAGACACCATGCTTGGTAAAGGAGAGGGTCAGTGGAAAAGAGGATGACCGTTAACAAGAGGGATTGACACATGAGTCCAACACTGGGCCTGAGGACAGATTATGGGAGCAGCACTCATTGGGTAGTGTTTCATCCTGTTGTGTATAGTGTTGTATCAACTGGAGTTGACTTGAAAACACTCAGCAACAATAAGTAAAACCACAGCTCTAAGCAGGGATTATTGATTGCTGTTTGTGGCTCCTTAGCGCAGTAGGCAGTGTGTCAGTCTCGTAATCTGATTGCTGTTTGCTAAAATCCTCAGGGGAATGAGAGAAGAGGTCTTTATATTTCAGTGGCCACCTGAACCAGGGAAAAGCCCTTGCCTTCCAGGAAGTGGTTTTTATGTGACAGACTATGTTTGGATTCAGATAAAACCAAACCAACAACCAGCTGGAAAAGAGATATTTGCAAAGTGGAAGAACTTTGCATATGCCTTGAGTATTAAGAATGTTCTAGAGTCATTGTTAATGATATGAGAGTTATGTAAAAACATGTTCTTATAATTTAGAAATGGGAATTGAAAGAAGACCATGGTTATAGGAAGAAGGACTCAAGTGTAAAGGAGATATATGAAGCACAATTGACAAAATAGTAGTGAGTCATGTGTTTTTATACAGAATCTCAATTTTTAAAGATTGTTGCAAATCTACCCTGTACCAAACAGTTTTCAGTGTCTAAGATCAGCTGTTTGGGTTGCAGGAAACAGAAGCTCTTTTGAGCTCCTTTGAACAAAAATGATGATCTCCTCAGAATTTAGGGGCATTTCACAAAGAACAAGAGCAGGGAGACAGAGCAGCTGAGTGGCCTGGATCCAGAATTCTGTCGTCTCACCTCCCAATGGGCTTTGAGTGATAGGTTCCGATGGGCTCTGCCTGACTGAGGTTTTCCCACACTGCTCAGATCAGCTGTGTCTACTGGGCTTGATGTGGGGCATATTTAAAATCCAAGTACCAAGGCTCCAAAACATATTCTCTGTACCTTCAGCAAGGGGTTTGTTTTAAGCAGACTGAAAAGATGAGATCACCGCAACATACTCCTTTGAAACATTTCTCCAAGATGAAAGCAGTTGGTTGATTCAAGTATCTCATCTCCGCAATGGCCTCAATGATCTCAGGGATTATTTCTGTTTACAAATGTTATTACTGTTACAAGCTGTCAATTCAACTTTTGTCTTTCTTCATCATCTTTAATGAGACTGAAAACTCCTGTTGGACTGGAACACTTTTCTTTCTCTACTCTAAAGAATAAAAAAAATAAAATCACTTCATTCTGGAGTCTCCCTTGCTGTGGCTCTTTAAAGAATTCTGGATGATGAAATGTAGGAATGAGTTCCTGGAGAATAAATGCAGACTTCATAGTTAGAGGAGCAACCACCATCATTTGCCCCCTAGATTTGTAATGACATCTTTGAAAGGCCGTTTCAGCCCTAGACTCTAAACATTTTGCTACATTAGAAATAGAAAACTTGTTTTGTCTATTCTCTTAGATACTTATATGTTGTTGTTGTTAGAAATATAAAACTGATATCTCTAAATCCTACCACACACCTGTCAGATTGTCATGCTGTGGGGGTTTGTGTGTTGCCATGATGCTAGAAACTGTGCAAACTGTGTTTCAAATACTTCTGCAGGATCAAATATGATAGACAGTGGAGCTTCCAGAATACAATTGATTGGGAGAAAAGGTCTAGTGATTTACTTCCAAAAATTAGCCAAAACTATATGGTCACAATAAAACAATGTCAGATAGAGTCCTGGAAGAAATAGTCCCTGGGTTGGAAAGCAGTGGCTACAACAATGGTCTTCAGTATACCAACAACCACAAGACAGTGCAGGGTTGTTGTTGTTTGGTGCCGTAGATTCGTAGATGACTCATAATGACCCTATGAACAAAAGGCCTGAGCACTGTTTGTACATAGAGTTTAAGGAGGCAAGCCATTTCGGAAGTGGATGCCGCTCCTGCTTCCAGGCTTGTTTTAGTCGGGAAGCTCCAGCCAACACTGTCCACCATGGGTACCCATTACCACATTTGGCACATCAGTGTCCTAGTGTTCAACATCACAGCAACCATGAGTTACCTCTGTACAGCAATGCACAGACCAGTGCTATAAGTGCAGGGTAGGTAAGAATTTAGTTCTGTTATACATTGGTGGCCAAATGGCAAGAAGCTGTGCTGTAATCCCAAAGGCACGCATTTCAAGGCCACTAGCTGCTCTGTGGGAGAAGGACAGTCTTCTCTTGTGTGATTAACTACCTCAGAAAACCCACTGGAGGGTCAGCTATGGGTTTGTTCCAATTCAATGGTACACCACCACCACCACCACCACCACAGCATACACGTTAAATGTGTTCTGGTAGTTGTTGTGCATAAAGTGTGCTGCTAATCCAAAGGCACGTAGTTCTAATCTACCAGAAGCTCAGCAGATAACTATGGGCTGTTGTTTTGGTTAAGCTTCGCAGCCTCAGAAACCCCATGGAGGGTGGCTATGAGTTAAAATTGACAAGGTGGCGGTTGTTAAATGCCTCAAGTTGAATACGAGTCATAGCAACGCTATGAACAACAGATCTGAGCCATGTCCTATCCTGTGACATCCATATCATCCCTGACACATTTGATTCTATTGGAGTTTTAGAGATAAATAAATGTGAATTTCTTGGATAAAGGAAACTTTTAGTCTAAATGCCTATTCTCTATTAGTGCAAAGTGAACAAGGCACCAGAGAAGCAAGAAGGGACATTCTTGAGGGATTACAGAAGCTGGTTTACAGGTGAATATTTAATGATAAGACATTCTGTAATCACTGCCCAGGATTCTGAGATTTTAAAAATGTTAATGCACACAAGGTGCTATTATATGGAGCTGACTTAATGGTGATTAACAACAACAATCTCTTAACTGCATAAAATCCTGCCACTTCACTTAAGTTAATGTGTCATCAGTAGGTGTGACAACTTAGTAGGAATAAGGTAATTAACACGCATTTTTTATTTACTGTTACTTCCTGCGACATCTCAATAAACATCCATTTGTGAAGAGACTTCTGAATGCCTACCACAGTGGGACTCCAGGAAGAGTAGTGAACCCGCCCAGCAACCTCACACTAAGTCCCATCCTAATAAATATTTGAGGAAGTGCACCTGGTTTGGAAGTTTTGCAGTTTCTGAGGTGGAAATGCTCCTACAATGTTCATTTTCAATCATTTGAGAAACCTGACTTGTCTGAAGAACAATGTGGCATCAGGATTGGAGGAAGACTCATTAACAAGTTACCTATGCAGATGACACAATCTTGCTTGCTGACAATGAGGAGGACTTGAAATTCTTGCTGCAAAATGTCACAGACTACAAAATTCAATATGGATTCCATTTCAACATCAGGACGACAAAAAACGCTACCACTAGACTGATAAGCAAGATCATGATAGACAGAAGACTGAAATTGTTAACAAATTTCATCTTACTTGCCCCCTTGGCATCAGCAGTCAGGAGATCAGTAGATATATTACCCTGAAGACTAAGCTACACCTGATTAAGGCTGTGGTCTTTAAGAAAAATTATTTACTTGCTATTCTCACCACTGGACCAATTGGCAGCATCAGGATGGATGGTGAAGAGTTTGAGATTGTTCACAGCTTAAGTTTGCTTGGCTCCACAGTCAACACTCTTGGCACCAGCAGCCAGGAAATTAAAAGACGTATTGCGATGGGAAAGTCTGCTGTTAGGGACCTCTCCAAAGTACTGAAGATCAATGGTGTCTCTCTGGAGACTAAGGTGCATCTGATATAGGCCATGATCTTTGCAATCACTTGTTATGCATCAGAGAGTTGGACAATTACTAAGGAGGATAGAAGGAGAATTGATGCCTTTGAGCTGTGGTGCTGGAGAAGAGTATTAAATGTACCAGGAACTGCAAGAAAACAAACAGATTCATCCTTGAGAGGGTTAAACTGGGCTGCCCCTTGGAGGCAAGGATTCTGGGACTTCATCTGACATACTTTGGATATGTTGTAAGGAGAGACAGGTCCTTGGAGAGGGACATCATGCTTGGGAGGGTAGAGGGACAGCACAGGAGGGGAAGACCCTCTATGAGGTGGATTGATTCAGTTACTGGGGTAATCAGGATGGGTGTGTCGGAGGCAGTGGGATTGGCATAGGACAGAGTGGGGTTTAAGTCTGTTGTACATAGGACTGCTATGAGTCGCAAGCGACTTGATGACACATAACAACAACAACAACATACATCTCAGAGCTGGACAATGAATAAAGATGACAAAAGAATTGATGCCTTTGAATGTGGTGTTGGAGAAGGGTGCTGAGTATTCCATGGACTACCAAAAGAACAGATATGTCTTGGAGAAAGTACAGCTAAGATGCTTGTTGGGGGAAAGAATAAAAAAATCTTCATCTCACAAACTTTGGGCATATTGCTAGGTGAGGCTATTCTTTGGAAAAGACTGAGATGTTTGCTGTATTTTATTGGCTATGTGAAGGCATTGGACTGTACGGATCACAGCAAATTACTACTGACACTAAGAAGAAAGAGAATTCCAGAACACTTAATTGTGTTCATGCAAAATATGTATATAGACCAAGTAGCTGTTACCCAAACAGAACAAGGGAACACTGCAAGTTTTGATATCAGAAAATGTATGAATCAGATTTGTATCCTTTCTCTACACCTGTTCAATCTGCACAGGGAACGAATCATTAGATTTAAAGATCTTTCTAGTATTTTGCTTTCAGTCAAGACTTACCTGGTATGCTGTCTTTCTGTACTGTGGTAAATTGTGTATTCTGTGATGTTGGAAGCTGTGTCAGCGGTATTTCAAATATGAGCAGGATCACCCCTGGTGGTCAGGTTTCAGTGGAGCTTCCAAACTAAAACAGACTAAGAAACAGGAGTGGCCATTCACTTCTGAAAAACAGGCCTTTGAAAATCCTATGAATAACAGAAGAACATATAAAGTTACAATCTCATTAATTGATCCTTGTTAGCTAAGGTTGGTTTTGTGTTTGCGTTTTTTTCCAAAACTCAAAAAACTCAGTGTGTTAGGCAAATGTTTCCTGTTAGACTTTGGAGAATGTGTTTGCTAAGAAAATGAACAGTATAATCAAGAATCCAGGGAGAGTTTTTCAGTGATTAAGAGCCAAAGGAAAATTTCAATGGAATATAAGTGACTAAGTCAATTCCACTGAATCATTCCTTAGAAGTATCTTGCTAGGCCAAAAGCCCTAGTTATTATATCAACTCAATTCAGCTCAGCTCAACTCAACTCATTGTCACTGAGTCAGAATTGATTTATAGCTGATCCTCCAGTGGGTTTTCGGAGACTAGAAACTGAACAGAAGGAGAGTGCTCATCTTTCTCTCAAGGAGCAGCTAGTGGATTTGAACCACATGCCTTTAGGTTGGCAGTGTAACTCCTTACCTACTAGGCCACTAGAGCTTCCTATAGAGATCGCAAAAGCCAAATGTCTATATATATGTCTAGATGTCAGATATATTTTCATAATTCTCTACTGTGCACTAATATAACATAAATCTAAATTGTGTACACACTTTTTGTAGAGATAATAATTATATTCTAAAAGAGTAATTTTACTTTTTAGACTTACAAAAAGATAATCTTTCCACATGATCCTATTATAAAAGTGGATAACTTGTTAATCAATTCACTTTTTCAACGTTTTCTCAAATTTAAAAATTGGACGTTATCACTCCATGTAAAAAACTGGATGTGAAAAATAGCTTTGAGTTGCAATAACTTCCAACTGTTGTTGTTATGTGCTGTCAAGTCTACTGCACTCATAATGGACCTATCAAAAATAACTCTGAGTTCTGTCCTATCTTGAACCACTCTCACAGTCTGAAACACATTGCTACAGTCACTATATCATCCATCTCATCTTGGGTCTTCCCTTCCAGCACCAAGGACTGGTCCCTCCTGGCCACATGCCCAAAGTTTGTGAATTGGATCCAAAATCTTTGCTTCCAAGGAGCAGCCTGATTTAACCCTCTCCAAGATATACCTGTTTTGTTTTCTTGGCAGTCCTTGGTATGTTCAATACTCTTCTTCAGCACCAGAGCTCGAAGGCATCAATTCTTCAGTCATCCTTAGTCATTGTCTAGCTTTCAGGTGGACAGCAAGCAATTGAGAAAACCATAACCTGGATCAATCATACCTTAGTCTCTAGACTGACATTGCCACTCTTTAGTACTCTAGCAAAGTCAGTTACAGCAAACTTACTGAAAGCTACTCATCTTTTGATTTTTTCACTGTTGGCACCAAGAGTGTTAATTAGGGATCTAAACAATGTGAAATTATTAACAATCTCATTTTTTCTCTATCTATCATGATTCTATTGACTCAATGTTGAAAATCTTTGTTTTCTTGAGGCTGAGATGCAATCCATATTGAAGACTGCATTCCTTGACCTTCTGCAGCAAAGGCTTCAAGTCCACCTCAGTTTCTGAAAGCAAGGTCATGCCATCTGCATAACACAAGGTGTTGATGAGTCTTCCTCTGATCCTGATGCCACATTCCTTCTCATAAAGCCCAGCCTACCAGGTGATCTATTAGGATATAGATAGAAAAGAAATGGAAGGGAAAAAATCCTGAAACAATCTTTTCTTGATTTTGAACCAGGCAATCTTCCTTTGTTCTGTTTGTATAACAGCTTCTTGCCTAGCTATAGCTTTTGCGTGAACACAACCTCATACTAGAAACAAAATTTTCAACAGGAAAGTGCATAAACTAATTATGTTGTTGCTTCATGCTGTCCAGTGAAGTACGACTCATCATGATCCATATAAACAACAGATCTGAACATTACCATCCTGTGCCATCCTCATCATATCTGATATACTTGTGTCCATTGTTACAGTCACCATTATCAATCCATTTTATTGAAGGTCTTTGCCTCTTAAGCTGACTTTCCGCATTTCTAAGCATGATGTCATTTTCTAAGGATTGGTCCTTCCTAGCAACATGCCTAGTGTTTATAAGACGAAGTTTTATCATCCTCACCTTTAAGGTGTACCCTAGTTTCACTTTCTCCAAAACATATCTGTTCATTCTTTGGCAGCACTCTTTTTCAATACCACAGCTCAAAGGTACTGATTCTTCTTTTGCCATATTTATTCATTGTGCAACTTTCAGATGCATAGCAAGTAATTGAAAAAACTATGGCTTGATTTAGCTGCATCTGAGTCTGTAGAATAACATAATTGTTCCTTAACACTTTGAAGTGATCCTTGAGAGTACATTTTCCCAATGCAACACGTCTTTTGATTTCTTGACTACTTCTGTGAAGGATATTTCCTGTAGATCCAAGCAAGATGGAATAATTGACAATTTCAATCTTTTCTCCATCTATCAAGATGGCCCAGCAGTAGGGTTTTTTGTCTTCTTGATGTTGAGATGTAATCCATAGTGAAGGATAACACTGTAGTCTTTGATCTTCTGCAGCAAGTGTTTCAAATCTTCTTTACTTTCAGCAAGCAAAATTGTGTCATCTGTATAATGCAGTTTGTTGATTAGTCTTCCTCTGATCCTGATACCACATTCTTCATAAAGTCTAGCTTCTCAAATTATTTGCTTAGGATATAGATGGCATATACTACATATTCAGCAATAAAAAGAGTGAACTGCAGATATAAGTAAAAATATTGTTAAATCACAAAAACATTGCAATGAGCATAAGAAGTCAGACACAAAAGTACTCTTCTTTCTATGTGATTCAAGTTACACGAAATCACTGTGATGAACTACTCTCTTTTTAAAAGATTTTTTTTTAAAGATAAGTATTCTGTAGGGACTTGTATTACATAGGGTTTTCGAAGGCCTGTCATTTTGGAAATGGATGGCCAATCCTTCTTCCTAGTCTGTCTCAATCTTTAAATATATAAAATAGTATCTAACAGACAAACATTCCACAGAAAACAGCAGATGAAAGACATTTGCCCAGTTATAAAAATGACCAACAGATACAATGTTGCTGGCTACCCCCGCTACATGTTGTTGTTGTTGTTGGTTTGCTGTGTTTTGTTGTTGTTGTTGTTTTTTCTTTGATCCACTCTTTCCTTACTCCACCACCATCCCTTCGTACTTTTGCCTATGGCATTCAACTCCCATCTCCCATTGACCAGCCCCTAATGTGATGGCCTAAGTCTAACCCTATGTACAATAGAACACACTTAGACTATCATTTGGACTAACAGACGTGGCAATTGAAACAGAGATCTTACAAATGGAAACACAGAGAAAGAGGAAGGAGACACTAGTGATTGGAACGTGGAATGTGAGAAGCATGAATGTTGGAAAATTAGACATTGTTAAGAAAGAAATTAAACACATAAATATTGACTTACTAGGTATTGGCAAAATGAGATGGCTTAGTATGGGACATTTTGAATCAGATCATATGATTTTTTATGCCAGGGATGAAAAGGTGAGAAAAAATGGGGTTGGTTTCATAATTAAAAAAGTAATTTCTAGATTTATCCTGAAGTACAATGTGGTGAGAGACAGGATAATATCCATACGCATACAAGGAAGTCCAGTGAATACCACTATCATTCAAATATATGCACCAACAATTAGAGCCAAAGAGGAGAAAATAGAAGATTTCTACCAACTTTTGCAGTCAGAAATTGATTAAACATGCAATCAAGATGCATTGATAATAATGGGCAACTGGAAGGCAAAGGCTGGGAACAGGGAAGAAAGATCAGTAGCTGGAAAACACGGGCTTGGTGAGAGAAATGAGGCTGGAGACAGAATGATAGAGTTCTGCACATTCAATGATTTATTAATTGCAAATACCTTTATAGGAAACATAAACACAGGCCATTCACAGGGAGTTCACCTGATGGTATGCATAGGAATCAAATAGATTACATTTGTGGAAAGACTCGGTGGAGAAGCTAAATATCAGCAGTGAAAACCAGGCTGGGTGCTTATTGTGGGAAAGACCACCAACTACTCATATGCAAGTTCAAGCTGAAGTTGAGGAAAATGAAATCAAGTCCAAGGGAACCAAAATTTGATCTTAATTCTGTCCCACTTGAATTTCAAAACCATCTCAGGAATAGATTTGAGGCCTTGAGCACCAATGAGCATAGACCAAATGAGCTCTGGGAGGATATCAAGAAAATCATTCATGAAGAATTCAAAAGATCGTTAAAAAGGCTGAAAAAGAAGAAAAGACCAAGATGGATGTTAGATGAGACTCTGAGTATTGCATTAGAGCGCCGAGATGTCAAAGCTAAAGAAAGAAACAATGAAATCAAAGAGCTGAACAGAAAATTTCAAAAGGCAGCCAGGGACAACAAAGCAAGACACTATAGTGAAATATGCAGAGAGAGAGATAGAGTCAGAAAATCAAAAGGGCTGAACTCTCTCAGCGTTTGTTAAGCTGAAGGAGCTGAAAAATAAATTCAAGCCATGGGTGGCAATACTTAAGGATACTTTGAGTAGAGTGTTAAATGATCCAGGAAGGATCAAGAGAAGATGGAAGGAGTACACAGAGTCACTCTATCAGAAGGAATTGACTGACACAGAAGAATTTCATGAAATAATATATGATTAAGAGCCTATGGTGATGAAGGAGAAAGTTCAAATTGCTCTGAAGGAATTGGCAAAAAACAAGGCTCCAGGAGTTGATGACATACCAATTGACATATTTCAACAAACAGACATTGGCCTGGATGTGCTAACTAAGTTGTGCCAAGAAATCTGGAGGCCAGCCAGCTGGCTGGCTGACTGGAAAAGTTAGATATTCGTTCCCATTCCAGAGAAAGGTGACCCAACAGAGTGTGGGAATTATCGAACAATATCATTAATATCACATGCAAGCAAGATTCTGCTGAAAATTATCCAAAAACGTTTGGAACAATATGTCAACAGAGAACTGCCAGATGTGCAGGCTGGATTTGGAAGAGGTCTTTGTTTTAGGGATATTATAGTTAATGTTAGATGGATCTTGGCAGAAAGCAGAGAATACCAGAAGAATGTCTATCTGTGCTTCATTGACTATGCAAAGGCTTTTGACTGTGTGGATCACAACAAGCTGTGGCTGACTCTGAAAAGAATGGGAATCCCAGAACATTTGATTGTGCTAATGCAAAACCTATACTTGGGCCAAGAGGCAGTCGTCAGAACAGAGTAAGGAGACACTACATGGTTCAAAATCAAGAAGGGGGTTCGTCAGGGATGTATTCTGTCTCCATACATTTTCAATCTGTATGCCGAACTGATCATCTGAGATGCTGGGCTGTACGAGGAGGCATGTGGCATCAGGATTGGTGGAAGAGTGAGTCATCAACAACCTGCGTTATGCATATGACACACCCCTACTTGTTGAAACTGAGGAGGACTTGAAGCGCTTGCTGCAGAAGGTCAAGGACTGCAGTCTCCTATATGGATTGAAGCTCAACATCAAGAAAACAAAGATTCCCACCACTGGGCCAATTGTTGTCATCAGTATGGATGGTGAAGAGATTGAGATAGTTAACAGTTTTCGTTTACTTGGCTCTACAATCAACGCTCTTGGTAACAGCAGCCAGGAAATCAGGAGTGCTGGAGAAGAGTGTTGAATATACCATGGACTGCTAGGAGAACAGGTTTGTCCTGGAGAACGTGAAGCTGGAATGCTCCTTGGAGTCAAGGATTCTGAAGCTTCGTCTGACATACTTTGGGCATTTTGCAAGGAGGGACTGGTCCTTGGAGAGGGACATCATGTTTGGCAGAGTGGAGGGGCAACGAAGGAGAGGAAGACCTTCACGAGATGGATCGATTCTGTGACTGGAGTGGTGGGAATGAGTGTGTTTGAGATGGCTAGGTTGGCACAGGATAGAACAGCATTTTGAGCTCTTGTACATAGGGTCGCTATGAGTCTTAAGTGACTCGATGGCACATAACAACAACAACAGGGACTTGTGTGAGAACTAAGAAGATCTTGACAAATAGAGTTAAGTGCTAAAAAATAGACAAAGGAGATTTGTCCCAAAAGTCCTGCTTAAACCTAGGCAATTAAGTGCATTAACTTAAATTATAAAATATTGTCTGTTATTATGAAGGGACAGTAAGATTTCGAGGAGATTAAAGAAGGCAACCCTAACTACCTATTTCTAACCATACAATCAAGAAAACTTTAGTGGAGAAATTAAGTCCAATGTTGCATTGTTTCATTTGGAAGTAAAACTTTGAAAAATCTTTGAGTAAACAGATTTTTTTTTTTACGTCTTGGAACATGGAGACCATGAGGAATATGGAAAGCAGGAAAACCGTGTTTCCCACTCTAATTTTTCTTTTTAAAAGGAAAGTGTTGCTTCCAAAACCTCAATTTTAATGGGGGCTATTATATTTTCTTCATCTTGAAAACGTATTCATTCAACTGCCACAAACCATAAAAGTTTGCCACGCATTGAGAATTAGAAGAGCTTTCAAATTCCAGGCAAACAAAATGAACATTTAAAAAAAAAGAATCTAGCCCTAAAGAGACAAGTGATTTACACAAGATAACTAAACACACGACAAAACTTTAAAACCAATAAAACAAACTAGAGCTCTTTTTTTATCCTTTAATCAATTTTTTAGACTTCAAAAAATGTATTTTAAAACCACACAGAAATAGACCTTTTATTTCAGCATATGGTGTGCTGAATTTTTGAGTTTGTTTAATGCTTTAAAGCTCAAGGATGCCTTAGCTTTCAGTTGTATGTGGGCCTGAAGCATCCTAGCAGTAGGAGACCAAACAAAAATTAAAATGGGAACAAGACAGACTAAATACAGGGCACATCAGTAAACATATTATACATTTAAAAATGACAATCTCAGTAAAAGGGATACAGTTATAGGTGAAATTAAACTTTCTGGAATTGGCCTACTCTAAGTTTCTGAACCTGGACTGATACAGTGAGAACAAATGATATATAAAAAGTTTGTTTACATGTCTGTCAGTCTGAAAATCATAATCATTCATATAAAACATAAAAAGGAGCTATGTGTGAGCATTTACTCCCCTCTCTTTCATTAAAAAAGATTCTTTTTTATACTGGTTTGCTTACTCCTCCTCTCTTAAGATGTAAGATGAAAATAGAATTGCCTAAAATAATGTTTAAAGAAAACAAAAAAATGTGTTTATATAATTAGAAAATATAATAATTTGCTGTAAAATATAGAGAATACAATAAATTTATTGTAAAATATAATAAATTTGCTGTGAAACATATAAACTCAGATGATATGAGTTGTTTAAATATAGAAAAATGTTATGAGTTTGCTATGAAAAGTTGGAAGCAAAAGTGACATCCACTTCCTAAATAACATGTCTCTGGAAACTCTATGAAATTTGATAAATATCAATAGTTGAAGAGGGGCTTCAGGTCTTTTGCTATGAGTCTTCCTCAAGTCTAAGGCAATCAACAATACAATGATAAGTTTGATGTGAAAACGTATTAGCTTAAGTTTAAGAATAAGAAATATGTTAGGAAATTGCTATGTCATATGTTAGAAATAAGAATAAGATTATATGTTAGGAATTTGCTCTGTTATTTGTTAGAAATAAGAATTAAAAATATGCTAGAAATTGGCTGTATGTTAGAAAATATGTTAGGAATATTTGTGAAAAATATATGAAACAGTTTGATATGCCCAAACATGCTAAAACAGGCTTTAGAGGCCTTAGGGTCCTACAGGCTACAACAGACATAAACCCTTGATAAGGAAATATGACTTGTTACTGCCCATGCTGCTAAGGAAATGTAACTTAATTGAACGTGATTGATCAAACCCATATTGTTATTTAACATGTCCCAGAATGCCCCACTTCCCTCACTATAATGTAAACCAGGGAAGCCAAAATAGATAAACTCTGGCTGTGCCCAGCAGATCTCTCTGCACTTCTGCTGAAGAAAATGAGCTGAACACTGAGCTGAACACTGAAAACTCAAAAGCTCTTTTCAGAGCCAAGGACTATGGCCACACCAATGGACATGAGCTGCTGAGATAGCTGAGGACCCTGGCTATACTGATGACTGTGAAGTATGGACCCTGGCCACAGTGGTGACTGTGAGCTACAGAGGCTGTTAACTGCTTAATCAGCCAAGAACTCTGACTACACCAGTGGCTGTGAAGACCAAGGAAACAAGTTAGACTTTCTCAGGGGTGAGTGTTCCCACTCTGCTATTAAATATGTTAATACAAATTTGTGAATTGCAATGTAGATAAATTGCAGTTAACTGTTAATGCTTACTATGAATTAGTGACTCAATATGTTGTGATGAATTTATGAATTGCAATGTAGATAAATGGCAGTTAACTGTTTAAAGCTTACTATGAATTAATGAATCAACATGTTGTGCTGAATTTATGAATTGCAATATAGATAAATCACAATTATTGCTATGAATTAGCCAATAAATTATAATTCGCTTTTATATGTCTATGAGTAATTTATTACTCAAGGAACACACAATCATGCATATACTTTTAAAATCTAAACAGGGAAGAAATCCAGATTAAAAAGATATTTTCATTTCAGAGCTCTGGTGACCTAGTGGCAAGAAACTGTTTTGCAATCTGGAAGGCACACAGCTCGAGGCTACCGGCTGTTCCACGGGTGAAGGATGGGGAATCTCCTCCTGGTGCTTAACTGTCTCTGAAAACCCACTGGAGGGTCAGATATGGGTTAATTCCAACTCTATAGTACACCACCACAACAACATTATTAAGTCCAACATCTTCTATCATGAACTACTTGTTAAAAGTCTCAAATAATAAATAAACTCATATGAGTTTATTCATATAACATTCATATGATACTCTCTCAAAATCAGTTACTTCCTGTTCCCTGTTTCAAGTCCCAGGGATCAAGTCTCCTTTATGAGAAAAGAACAACCTATTAAAATATGTCCTGCTATTTTAACCTACATTTGATGTACATTGATATACTAATTTCTATATGTATGTGTGTATCTGTGTATCCGTATGTGAGAAAGATGCAAGGCTATAACAAAGAACTTGTTTTTATGCCAATAATATCATCCAATCTTAAACTAGACCCTTAATTTCTACTCACAAAAAAAATTATTTTACCATGCTATGCACAAGTTACAGTGCAATAGGATTGCAATATGATGGCAAATAGGGCCTTTGCTCTTTACTCAAATGAAAAATTTCAAAGTCTCACATTATTTTCCTCAAAAAATCCATTTTACTATAGCAAAAAAATATATCATTATATAATTAGAAGCTAAAGTCCTCAGAAGTATAGTTTGCATGAAAACAGCTTCTATAGGCAGAGTTTATGATCTCTCACTGGCTAAAAACATAAATATGAAAAAATTTTCATTTTATGGGATTTTTTATCTGCTTTTAAATTTTTCCAAGAAATTAAAAAATAGATAAAGATTTTACAAAAAGATATAATAATTTCTCTTCGGATGTTTGATGGAGAACAACAAATTCAGTGTTATTTAGAACAAGTCTTGAGCACCTACACCTGAAGATAAACTACACTTTTGGACATTTTTCTTTAATTATTAAATATATATATATATATATATATATATATATATTCAACTACATCTGAGGTGTATATGTAATGTGCCTAACCTCAAGAGACAAAAATCTGATTTATAGACAAAGATAATAAAACTTAAAAAAGTATATCAGAACTGCTTTATAGTAGCTTGTATCAGCTTATATCAGAACTGCTTTATAGTAGCTTGCGGGGAATGGAACATAAGCTCGAGGATGACTAATTGTGATTTTGTTGATAAGAATTTTAGATAAGGACAGATCCACCCGCAGTGATATAGAGGAGTGTTTGCTGTGGATGGCCAGGAGTGAGAAGTAACTGACAGAGGATGACAGAGACTGTTTTGGGGTCTTTAAAATATTTTCTATATCCTTGTCTTAGAGTTCAAAGTTCTCTAGAGAAAAATAACAAATGAGATTATAGGTAGATGGAGAGATTGGTTTATAGGCATCTGCTCATGTGATTGTTGGTTTTGGAGACTCCTATTGTGATTGTGGTTGTGATTCTGGAGACTCACGGGATTCTGAGGAGATAATAAGTCCAAAGGAAATGTGTTAAGTGGAGGAGTAGAAACTTCTGCAGGCTTATATCCCAAGATCCAAAGGTCAGGTAATAGGAAGAATGCACAGAAAATAAAGTGATTTCTGATGAAACTGGAGGCAGAACACATTGTAGGGAAAGTCTCTTTCAACTAATTAACTATACTGAGTTAAATAATGAAAATTTGTATGTATGATATTGAGTTATATTACAGAACTGCAACCAGGATGGTTTTTGGCTAGAGCACTGGAAACTATGCTGTTAGGTGCCATGAGCTGCTTCCAATTTATAGTGACCTTTATGTGGAAAACCCTATGAACAACAGAGAAGTATACATAGCTATAGTCCTTGCTATACTAATATGAGAGTCATTCACCTATGAGAGAAAAAGCTGCAAAAAATCATGAATACTCATAATTTGGAGTGTATGAAATATGAATGTAAGAAAACTGGAAGTTGTATATATTGAAATGGAATGCCTGAGTATTCTAGGCATTAGTGAACTGAGATGGCCTGGCATGGGCTACTTTGTTTCATAATATTGATTTATTTACCAAGTTCTAATACATTGTTTTTCGCATTGGATCTTTCACAGTCATGTGATCTACTATACCAGGAATGGAAAACGAATTGGAAGAGGTCCATATTTGTGACCTTGATGACCCAACAGAATGTGGAAATTCTTTTTTTTTTTGTAATTTTTAATTTTTTTTTACAGAGGTTTTGGATTTCCATTCAGTCATTGCCGCAGTTTTCTCCCTTCCCACCCCTCCCCACCAGCTCGCTTCCCCCTCCAAAGAGAGAAGAAAAAGAAAAATAAAAGAAAAAAAATTCCTTCATTAGTATACAATTCCCACGTCCCTTCCCCCCACTCCCCACCCTGAGTACACTTCTCTATGCAACCTTAATTCTGGATTCCTGTGCTAACCATAATACTCAATCATATATCACTTCTAATCTGTTCTTTCCCTCAACTGTTTCAATACAATATACATAATTTATCCAGTTTTTCT
>NW_006399801.1:3097862-3104547 GCF_000299155.1 Elephantulus edwardii | reverse complement strand
TGAATAGGTCCTTTGTGCTTCTGGTTATATTTACTCCCAAGTATTTAATCTTGCGATTTGCTATTTTGAAGGGTATTGTTTTTCTTAGCTCCAGCTCTGCATTCTTTTTGTCAGAATGTGGAAATTTTTAAACAATATAATAAATATCCCACGCAAACAAAATACTGTTGAAGATCATCCAAAAACGGCTGGATCAGTACATTGAACAGGGAACAGTAAGAGGTTCAAGCTGGGTTTAGAAGAGGCCATGGCACCAGTGATATCATTGCTGATCAGTGGATCCTGGCTGAAAGCAGAGAATACCAGAAGAAAGTCTATATTTTATTGACTAGGCATTTGACTGTATAGATCATAGCAAATTATGGCTAACATTGAGACTGACAATCCAAGAACACTTAATTGTGCTCATATGAAATTTATACATAGACCAAGAAGCTGCTGTCTATATGGAACAAAGGAACACTGCATACTTTACAAATAGGAAGAGTGTGCATGATGGTTGTGTTCTTTCTCTATGCCTATTCAATCCATATATTGAACAGATAATTCATGAAGCTGGACTCTGAAGAGGAATGTGGCTTCATATCTGAGGAAGTCTCATTAACAACCTGCATTACACAGATGACACAACCTTTCTTGCTGAAAGAGAGGAGGACTTGACTCACTTGCTGCAGAAGATCAAGGACTATAGTCGTTAATGTAGATTACATCTCAACATCAAGAACACAAAGGGCCTTACCACTGGGCCAATAGGCAACTACCAAGCATATCTTCTGTGCGGTATCTTTTGTTTGGAATCCAAGAGAAAATGAGTAGAAGGTGTGAAGAGGTGATGGCCACCTAACAACAATAACAACAAATGAATCTTAGCTTAACTCTCTCATAGGATCATCTGGTATACCTCCATAGAAATCATCATCTTTGTAAAGTAACACATTCATGCTAATGTTGTTAGATGCTATCAAGCTGTCTTCAATTCATAGCAACCCTGTACACAACAGAACAAAACCCTTTCCTTTTCTACATCATCCTCATTATCTCTGGTGTGCTGTGAATATTCATAGGTTCTATGACTTAGGATTCTTTGGGAAGCTATTATTCAGCTAACCACAGATGTCATACAGGTGAATAAATCTATCAAAACACATCACAATGTACACTTACAATGGGCCTTTTTATTATAAGTTTATTATAACTCAAAGCAAGTCTTGTAAAAGGAAAAATAGAGTTAATTTTTATTGCCATAAAGGATGCTTTCAAAGGCTTAAATTCAACAAAGAAGATGGATAGGGAACACATGGAGTCAGTTACTGACATAATTGTTCCACTTTATATACATTGTAAAAGAATTATTCTTATTTTAAAGTTCTCTCAGCAAATGAGTCCTCATAACTGTTGAACACTTCTGGAAGGATTACTTCCTGTGACTTTGATGTAAAACGTGGTAAAGGAGCAAGTGGATTTGATCTTTTGGTACTAGATCTAGCAAAGGAGCATGACTTTGAAATTCAGAATTTGGTAGGATAGCTCACAGGGTGTTCAGTTTGTTCAAGGGTGTGGATGTTTCTCTTTCTGATCATTCGCGTCTATGATTCCCATGGCTGGCCAAACAGGAGTGAAGCACTCATAGGCTGCCTTAAGCTTTGTTCACAATAGCAAGGAGTTGGAAACAACCTAAGTGCCCATCAACAAACGAATGGCTAGAGAAGCTGTGGTATATTCGCACAATGGAATACTATGCTGCATTAAAAAACAAGGAACTCATGCAATATTATTCAAAATGGTTGACTCTGGAGAACATTATGCTGAGTGAAATATCCCAGTCACAAAAGGACAAATATTACATGATGCCACTGTTGTAGAATGGGACTGTCCTTGGCGTTGGGGAGAGACTGAGTAAGATGGGTTCAATAATGTATACTGCACTGAAACAGAGGAGGGAGAGAACCGTTTAAAAGAGAGATATAACTGGGTATTTCTGTCATCACAGGAGACTAGAGTGAGGGCTACATGGTGGAGGGGACCTGGGGGAGGGTTTGTAAAACAATGAAAGAATCTTTTCTTTTACTTTTCCATAATTTTTGGACTCATGTACTTATAACTTGTTAGTCAAATTTGTGTCTTCTAGGTTGCAACCCCCCCATGATACATCTTCAGGGATATGAACATGTACGGCTAAGCACAATCAATAAGAGTGCATCTAAATTCCAAAATCAATCTCCATAATAGTCTATGTGTTTCCTACTGCCAAAGGGGCCCTTTAGAGTAGTGAGAGAAGATCTTCACCCTGAAACCCACAGCGTCCCTTTTCAGCAGGAAGTAGCTAAGAGAATACGCCATCCCCTTTTCCTTATGACTCAGGGTGAAGTCTCTCTCAGGGAGGAGTGATAGGGAATGGCAAAGGACACACTGATAAAGAAGATTAATCAGAACTGGCTTTGACAAGCACTGTGGCATTTGGACAAGAACAAACTGGGAGGAGGGTAGAGAGAATAGTGCAACAATGAATGAGTGGAAGCCCAAAATCTCTGTAAATGTTTATGAAAATTAATAAAATATAATTATAGAAAAAAAACAAAAAAAATTTCAATATAATGGAATACAAGTGGTGACCATATGATACTTTTAAGCACATTCTGATGGTGGCATTGGACTCTTCTGGGGCTCAACAACTTGAAGTAGCACATATTACAACCTCTAGAAACTCTAGAATTAATCCAAAAGATCCTATCCTTAATTCAATCAGGCAGTAGCTGGTGTCAAGGACCCATATGCCCTATTATACTCAAGAATTCACAGTCCAGTCCAGTGTTTCTTGTAGTACACTTTGATCCATACCTGTTCCTGGATGCCTGCCGGCTCACCTGTACATCTATACAAAACCAATGCATCCCTGTATCTTTACACCTGCAGAATAATCTTTAATGTGCACAAGAATTCCCTTAAGGTTTGTTGAAGTACACATTCTACAGCACCAGCAAGACCTACTAAATGGAATTGTCTATTGTTATTATGCACCATAGAGTTGACTCTTACCCATAGTGACCTTATGAACAATAAAATGAGACCTGCTCTATTCTGTGTCATCTTCACCATCTCTGACACAACTTGAACCCTTGCTACAGTTACTGTGTAAATTAATCTCAAAGGTCTTCCTCCTTTATGCTGAGCTTCTGCCTTTCCAAGTGTGATGTTCTTCTTCAAGGACTCTTCTAACAACATGCCCAAAGTAAATGACACCATCCTTCCCTCAAGGGAGCACTCTGGTTGCACTATCTCCAGTATAGATTTGTTTGCTACTTTGGTAGTCCATGGAATAGTCAGTGCTCTTCTCCAGTACCACAGCTTAAAGGCATTGATTCTTCTCTGTCAACCTTAGTCATTGTCCGACTTTCAGATGTATAGCAAACAATTGAGAAGTCTATGGCTTAGATCTGGGGTTTTTATGATCTATACTGACCCTGCTTCACTGAGGGAGCTCTGAAAGAGAAATGCCTATGGGGATGTCTTTGAGAGTTTTTGGTACATCTTATCATTAATGTATGTATTGCATATAATGTGCAGTGTATAATTTGTTTGGAAAAAAACCTTGCAGGCACTAAATTATTAGTTGGCCAGTCATACTTCTCTGGCACCAAGAGACAAATGCATGGAAAAGACTTTGAATCAAAACATTTTCTAGTTTATTGCATTCCGTACTCCTCATACCTTCTATTCACCTTCTCTTGGAGTCCACATAAGGGCTGCTGCACAGAGGGTATGCTTTGTTATTGATGTTGCAATGAATGCTACTTCAAGTCATCGAATCCCAGAAAAGTCCAATGCCATCATCAGAAGGTGTTTGGAAATATCACACAGTCCCCTCTTGCACTCCACTGTAGGAAAGAGTCAATTCTCATCAAATGGCTTAGTTATGTGCAGTTAGATTTAAAGTGAATTTTGCAGGGTGTTCCAAGTTGTGTTCAAACCTTACTCCTTCCCAGCAATAAACAATGATTTTTTGGACACACCTCACATATCTGTTTGAAGTCAACTTTGGTGGTGGAATTGCACTGCTAACCTTAAATTTGCACCTCTCTAGGGGCTTGAATCTATGAGAGGATCTTCAGGAGAAAGATGGACAATCTCCTCTCATGAGGTCTACAGCCTCAGAAACCCACTAGAGGGTTAGCTATGAGCTACTTTCAGTTGATTCCAACTTCACAGCAATGATAGCTTTGAGTTAGAAAAAAAATAGCATCTTTTTCAGGAGAAATTTGAAAGAGTAAAGAAACCAAAAGCAGATTTGTTTAAAAATTTAGCTACACTTATGACATTGTATTTAAATATTTCCCAGTTTCTCATCTCAAGTACTGATAAAATTGGAGTGTCTTAGACAGCATTGTTGTAACAGAAACTCCACAAGAGTGTGACTTTAAAGAGCAGAATTGTATGTCCCGTAGATCTAAAAGTTGAAAGTCCAAATCAGGGCCTCAGCTAGGGATTTCATTCCTCTTGGGACCCAAGGAGTTCTTGTTTCTTTGGCATGTAGAACATCTTCACTTGCTATAGATATCATCCCCTGTGTGCCCTATAGTACACGTTCTTTAATTTCTGTCCCTTCGCTTTTCCATGGGAACTGTTAGGGTCTTCAGAACTCAGTCCCAGACTGAAGACATCAGATAAGGGAAGGGAACATTTTATGTTTGACGTTCCCAATGCACATGGTTTATTTAATGCATCAGGTGAATCTAATGTGGTTTGGAAAATTTCACGTCTATAAATCACTGACTGCAAATATATCTCTGTCCTTATATAATGGTGACCTAGTAGAAGGAGCTACACTGTCAACCTGAAGACATGTGGTTCAAATCCATCAACTGCTTTGCTGGAGGGGTAAAGCCCCAAACCATATAGATCACAAGAGATAAGATGGGACCAAACATACAAGGCCTAGCTTCTGGCATGAATAAGCTTACAAATATAGCCAGAAATGTACAACCAGGAGAGGTTGTACAAATGAGACCTTCTAAAAAGAGTCTTTTGTGCACAAAAGCCCTTTTTTCCAATAGGGAAGAAAGAAAGCTTATAGATTGGGGAAAAATATTTGGCAATAGCATGTCAAAGGTCTCATAAACAAAGCTTACAGAATACCTGGGGGCCTCCACAAAGCTAATAACCCAGTAGCAAAATGGGCAAAAGACATGAAAAGGCTCTTCACAAAGGAGGACATTTCCATGGTCAACACAAACACAAAGAAGTGTTCAAAATCACTAGCAATCAGGAAGATGCTAATTAGAACAATAGTGAGATACCATCTCACCCCAGTAGCAGTAGCAAAATTTAACAGGACAGTAAGCAATAAATGTTGGAGAGGATGAAGAGAGATTGAACCTCTCATGCACTGCAGGTAGGACTGTAAAATGGTCAAACTACTCTGGAAGGAAGTCTGAAATTTCCTCAAAAATCTGAACATAGAAATCTCATATGACACAGCTATTCCACTATTAGGAATATGTTGTTGTTATTGATTGCCTTTAAGCTGAGCATGACTCATAGTGACCCTATGAACAAAAAGCCTGAAGCCTTTCTATAACTATCAACATTTATTAAAGTTCATAGAGTTTTCAGAGGCATGTTGTTTAGGAAGTGGATGCCAAATAAATTAGAACTGAGACACAAACAGGGATAAGTATACCTATTTTCCTATCTC
Organism: Elephantulus edwardii; assembly: GCF_000299155.1. Classification (NCBI taxonomy): domain Eukaryota; kingdom Metazoa; phylum Chordata; class Mammalia; order Macroscelidea; family Macroscelididae; genus Elephantulus; species Elephantulus edwardii. The sequence goes on along the minus strand of NW_006399801.1, from coordinate 3,098,855 downwards.
CATACCTTTTCAATCTACATTGCAGAACAGATCATTCAGAACAGTGGACTGTGTGAGGAGGAATGTGGCATCAGGACTGGAGGAAGACTCATCAAGAACCTGTGTTATGCAGATAATGCATACAATCTTGTCTGCTGAAACTGAGGAAGGAATTAGGTATTTGCTGCAGAAGGTCAAGGACTGTAGTCTTCAATATAGATTGAAGTTCAACATCAAGAAAAGAAAGATTCTCCACCACAACAATTTAAAGGTAAATAATCCAATAGAAAAATGGACACAGGATATGAACAGGCACTTCAACAAAGACGACATTCAAATGGCTAACAAGCACATGAAGAAGTGTTCAAAATCCCTAGCTCTAAGAGAGATGCAAATTAAAACATCTATGAGATATCATCTCACCCCAGTCAAAATAGTAAAATTTAACAGAACAGCAAGCAACAAATGTTGGCGAGTTTGTGGAGAAACTGGAACCCTTATTCACTGTTGGTGGGAGCATAAAATGGTGCAACCCCTGTGGAAGGCGGTATGGCACTTTCTCAAAAAAGTTGCAAATAGAGACACCATTTGACACAGCAGTTCCACTACTGGGAATATACCCCAGAGAGAATATAAATGACATCCAAGCAGATATATGTACACCCATGTTTATCGTGGCTTTGTTCACAGAGTTGGAAACAACCTAAGTGCCCATCAACAAAAGAATGGATAGAGAAGCTGTGGTATATTCACACAATGGAATACTATGCTACATTGAAAAACAAGGAACTCATGCAATATTATTCAAAATGGTTAACTCCGGAGGGCATTATATTGAGTGAAGTATCTTAGTCACAAAAGGACAAATATTGCATTGTGCCACTGTTGTAAAAGAGGACTGACCTTGGGGTTGGGGAGAGACTGAGAAAGATGGGTTCAATAATGTATACTGCATTGAAACAGATGAGGGAGAAAACTGTTTAAAAGGGATATGTGATTAGGTATTTCTGTCAT